>NW_028261259.1:6218289-6478976 GCF_057802395.1 Ceratotherium simum simum
GCAGCCTGGGAAACGGTGGGTGTGCCAGACCTGAGATCTGGAGGCCTCCTACACCCGGGTCCCCGTCCTGCCCAGGCCCCCCGAGGGAGGACGATGGTCGTGGCAGTGGCGAGCGGGGTGGGGGTGGCGCCGAGCCTGCCCTTGGATGCCCCGGGGAAGGGCTCCCGCCGGGGGATGGGCTGGCCCTGGCCAGGTCTGAGGGACCGACCCAGCTCGGGGCTCTCGGGGGCAGAGAGAGAACCCCCCTCCGCCCTTTCCCTTCAGCTTCTTAGGGCTGGCCAAATCCTTCACAAGACAGGTTGTCTGGAGAAAATCAGACCCAGCTGAAGAACATGTGTCCATGGGGGAAAGCCGGCAAACTGAGTCTCCCCACACAATAGCAGAGATTCTCATCTTCCATCCTCTCCGGAGCTAATGACAAAGGTGGATGTCCCGGGTGGGCCTGTGGAATGGGAGAGGGGAGGAAGTCTATTGTCATGCAGAGGGACATGGAAAGACTTGTCTGAAGCTTATCCCCTGCACTGGGGTCAGGTCGGGAAGGGACGGCACAGAGGTGACCAGGAACCGGCCTCTCTGTGGTGGGGCTGGCCCGGGGCAGGCGTGGGGGTGATGGGTGGAAGTGGGATGGCGTGTGAGTTGGCACCAGCCAGCGGTGGAGGCAGAGACTCAGAGGTCAGGGATCTCTCTCTCTCTGTCTCTGTCTCTGTCTCTCTCTCTCTCCCTCAGGGAGCTGAGGAGAGTAAGGTGGCGCCCCCTGCCCACCTCGCCTACCTCTCCATGGGCCCTTCTTTCTCTGGCCGCTCCGGGAGCCCTGCGGGCTTGGGTTCAACCCCCCACCCACCGCACAGGCCAAGGGCGCATGCGCGACCGCCGGGGCCTAGGGCTGGCCTCGGTGGGGGGGGGGTCCTCAGTGAAGGCCCGCCCTCCCTCCAGGCTCTGACCCAGCTGCAGCTGTTCCATCGCCGCCCTTCTGGACTTGGCTTCAGCTGTTGTCTCCCCCCCCCCCCTCCCACTCAGCTTGGAGGCCGCTTCCCTGCCTTGAAAGCATTGCTCTGGCCCTGATGGCCACAGGCGTACTGGGCTTCAAGCTCAAGGCTCTGCCTGGGCCAGCTGCTTCGGCCAGGGGCTCATTTCTTCCTGGAAAGACAAAGCCATGGCCTCACCCCACGCCTGCACTTGGCCACTGCAGCCAGCCCAGGTGTAGGAAGGGCTCTGTGGAGTCAGAAGTGCCGAGACAGGCAGATGGCACCGCAGGCTTTGGGGGCCAGGGCGCAACTGGGCTAGCCCCTCCTCCCGGGAGTCGGGGAGGCCCGGCCTTCCTAGTGCCCAGGCCACGGCTCCGGGAGAAATCCGCCATGGAGGGCACGCGTGAGGCCCTCTGCCTGAGGTCGCAGGTGTCACGCCAGGGCCACTGCAAGCCTGGCTCGGCTTGCCTGCTTTCTCCAGAGGAGGCTGGCCGACCAGCCGAACCTGGCACCTGGGCCAGGCCCCTTCCAACGGGACGAGTTCCGGAGGATAGAGCCCTGGGGGCGGCTGCCAAGTCTCCTGGGGCGTGTGCTGGGCCCCCGTCAGAGGAGGAAGCAGCCTGGGAAACGGTGTGCCAGACCTGAGATCTGGAGGCCTCCCACACCCGGGTCCCTGTCCTGCCCAGGCCCCCCGAGGGAGGACGATGGTCGTGGCAGTGGCGAGCGGGGTGGGGCTGGCGCCGAGCCTGCCCTCGCATGCCCCGGGGAAGGGCGCCGGGGGATGGGCTGCCCCTGGCCAGGTCTGAGAGACCGACCCAGCGCGGGGCTGCCTGTCGGGGGCAGAGAGAGAACCCCCCTCCGCCCTTTCCCTTCAGCTTCTTATGGCTGGCCAAAGCCTTAACAAGACAGGTTGTCTGGAGAAAATCAGACCCAGCTGAAGCACATGTGTCCATGGGGGAAACCCGGGAAACTGAGTCTCCCCACACAATAGCAGACATTCTCCTCTTGCATCCTCTCCGGAGCTAATGACAGAGGTGGATGTTCCGGGTGGGCCTGTGGAATGGGAGAGGGGAGGAAGTCTATTGTCATGCAGAGGGACATGGAAAGACTTGTCTGAACCTTAGCCCCTGCACTGGGGTCAGGTCGGGAAGGGAAGGGTCGGCACAGAGGTGACCAGGAACCCGCCTCTCTGTGGTGGGGCTGGCCCCGGGGCAGGCGTGGGGGTGATGGCTGGAAGTGGGATGGCGTGTGAGTTGGCACAGGCCAGCGGTGGAGGCAGAGACTCAGGGGTCAGGGATCTCTCTCTGTCTCTGTCTCTGTCTCTCTCTCTCTCTCCCTCAGGGAGCTGAGGAGAGTAAGGTGGCGCCCCCTGCCCACCTCGCCTACCTCTCCATGGGCCCTTCTTTCTCTGGCCGCTCCGGGAGCCCTGCGGGCTTGGGTTCAATGCCCCACACACCCCAACCCCCCGCACAGGCCAAGGGCGCATGCGCGACCGCGCAGGGGCCTAGGGCTGGCCTCTGGGGTCCTCAGTGAAGGCCCCGCCCTCCCTCCAGGCTCTGACCCAGCTGCAGCTGTTCCACCGCCGCCCTTCTGGACTTGGCTTCAGCTGTTGTCTCCCTCCCCTCCCCCACTCCCACTCAGCTTGGAGGCCGCTTCCCTGCCTTGGAAGCATTGCTCTGGCCCTGATGGCCACAGGCGTACTGGGCTTCAAGCTCAAGGCTCTGCCTGGGCCAGCTGCTTCGGCCAGGGGCTCATTTCTTCCTGGAAAGACAAAGCCATGGCCTCACCCCACGCCTGCACTTGGCCACTGCAGCCAGCCCAGGTGTAGGAAGGGCTCTGTGGAGTCAGAAGTGCCGAGACAGGCAGATGGCACCGCAGGCTTTGGGGGCCAGGGCGCAACTGGGCTAGCCCCTCCTCCCGGGAGTCGGGGAGGCCCGGCCTTCCTAGTGCCCAGGCCACGGCTCCGGGGAGAAATCCGCCATGGAGGGCACGCGTGAGGCCCTCTGCCTGAGGTCGCAGGTGTCACGCCAGGGCCACTGCAAGCCTGGCTCGGCTTGCCTGCTTTCTCCAGAGGAGGCTGGCCGACCAGCCGAACCTGGCACCTGGGCCAGGCCCCTTCCAACGGGACGAGTTCCGGAGGATAGAGCCCTGGGGCGGCTGCCAAGTCTCCTGGGGCGTGTGCTGGGCCCCCGTCAGAGGAGGAAGCAGCCTGGGAAACGGTGTGCCAGACCTGAGATCTGGAGGCCTCCCACACCCGGGTCCCTGTCCTGCCCAGGCCCCCCGAGGGAGGACGATGGTCGTGGCAGTGGCGAGCGGGGTGGGGCTGGCGCCGAGCCTGCCCTTGGATGCCCCGGGGAAGGGCGCCGGGTTATGGGCTGCCCCTGGCCAGGTCTGAGGGACCGACCCAGCGCGGGGCTGCCTGTCGGGGGCTGAGAGAGAACCCCCCTCCGCCCTTTCCCTTCAGGTTCTTATGGCTGGCCAAAGCCTTAACAAGACAGGTTGTCTGGAGAAAATCAGACCCAGCTGAAGCACATGTGTCCATGGGGGAAAGCCGGGAAACTGAGTCTCCCCACACAATAGCAGACATTCTCCTCTTGCATCCTCTCCGGAGCTAATGACAGAGGTGGATGTCGCGGGTGGGCCTGTGGAATGGGAGAGGGGAGGAAGTCTATTGTCATGCAGAGGGACATGGAAAGACTTGTCTGAACCTTATCCCCTGCACTGGGGTCAGGTCGGGAAGGGACTGCACAGAGGTGACCAGGAACCGGCCTCTCTGTGGTGGGGCTGGCCCCGGGGCAGGCGTGGGGGTGATGGGTGGAAGTGGGATGGCGTGTGAGTTGGCACCAGCCAGCGGTGGAGGCAGAGACTCAGAGGTCAGGGATCTCTCTCTCTCTCTCTCTCTCTGTCTCTGTCTCTCTCTCTCTCTCTCCCTCAGGGAGCTGAGGAGAGTAAGGTGGCGCCCCCTGCCCACCTCGCCTACCTCTCCATGGGCCCTTCTTTCTCTGGCCGCTCCGGGAGCCCTGCGGGCTTGGGTTCAACCCCCCACCCACCGCACAGGCCAAGGGCGCATGCGCGACCGCCGGGGCCTAGGGCTGGCCTCCGGGGTCCTCAGTGAAGGCCCCGCCCTCCCTCCCTCCAGGCTCTGACCCAGCTGCAGCTCTTCCATCGCCGCCCTTCTGGACTTGGCTTCAGCTGTTGTCTCCCTCCCCTCCCCCACTCCCACTCAGCTTGGAGGCCGCTTCCCTGCCTTGGAAGCATTGCTCTGGCCCTGATGGCCACAGGCGTACTGGGCTTCAAGCTCAAGGCTCTGCCTGGGCCAGCTGCTTCGGCCAGGGGCTCATTTCTTCCTGGAAAGACAAAGCCATGGCCTCACCCCACGCCTGCACTTGGCCACTGCAGCCAGCCCAGGTGTAGGAAGGGCTCTGTGGAGTCAGAAGTGCCGAGACAGGCAGATGGCACCGCAGGCTTTGGGGGCCAGGGCGCAACTGGGCTAGCCCCTCCTCCCGGGAGTCGGGGAGGCCCGGCCTTCCTAGTGCCCAGGCCACGGCTCCGGGGAGAAATCCGCCATGGAGGGCACGCGGGAGGCCCTCTGCCTGAGGTGGCAGGTGTCACGCCAGGGCCACTGCAAGCCTGGCTCGGCTTGCCTGCTTTCTCCAAAGGAGGCTGGCCGACCAGCCGAACCTGGCACCTGGGCCAGGCCCCTTCCAACGGGACGAGTTCCGGAGGATAGAGCCCTGGGGGCGGCTGCCAAGTCTCCTGGGGCGTGTGCTGGGCCCCCGTCAGAGGAGGAAGCAGCCTGGGAAACGGTGTGCCAGACCTGAGATCTGGAGGCCTCCCACACCCGGGTCCCTGTCCTGCCCAGGCCCCCCGAGGGAGGACGATGGTCGTGGCAGTGGCGAGCGGGGTGGGGCTGGCGCCGAGCCTGCCCTCGCATGCCCCGGGGAAGGGCGCCGGGGGATGGGCTGCCCCTGGCCAGGTCTGAGGGACCGACCCAGCGCGGGGCTGCCTGTCGGGGGCAGAGAGAGAACCCCCCTCCGCCCTTTCCCTTCAGCTTCTTATGGCTGGCCAAAGCCTTAACAAGACAGGTTGTCTGGAGAAAATCAGACCCAGCTGAAGCACATGTGTCCATGGGGGAAACCCGGGAAACTGAGTCTCCCCACACAATAGCAGACATTCTCCTCTTGCATCCTCTCCGGAGCTAATGACAGAGGTGGATGTTCCGGGTGGGCCTGTGGAATGGGAGAGGGGAGGAAGTCTATTGTCATGCAGAGGGACATGGAAAGACTTGTCTGAAGCTTATCCCCTGCACTGGGGTCAGGTCGGGAAGGGACGGCACAGAGGTGACCAGGAACCGGCCTCTCTGTGGTGGGGCTGGCCCCGGGGCAGGCGTGGGGGTGATGGGTGGAAGTGGGATGGCGTGTGAGTTGGCACCAGCCAGCGGTGGAGGCAGAGACTCAGAGGTCAGGGATCTCTCTCTCTCTCTGTCTCTGTCTCTCTCTCTCTCTCCCTCAGGGAGCTGAGGAGAGTAAGGTGGCGCCCCCTGCCCACCTCGCCTACCTCTCCATGGGCCCTTCTTTCTCTGGCCGCTCCGGGAGCCCTGCAGGCTTGGGTTCAACCCCCCACCCACCGCACAGGCCAAGGGCGCATGCGCGACCGCCGGGGCCTAGGGCTGGCCTCGGGAGGGGGGTCCTCAGTGAAGGCCCCGCCCTCCCTCCAGGCTCTGACCCAGCTGCAGCTGTTCCACTGCTGCCCTTCTGGACTTGGCTTCAGCTGTTGTCTCCCTCCCCCACTCCCACTCAGCTTGGAGGCCGCTTCCCTGCCTTGGAAGCATTGCTCTGGCCCTGATGGCCACAGGCGTACTGGGCTTCAAGCTCAAGGCTCTGCCTGGGCCAGCTGCTTCGGCCAGGGGCTCATTTCTTCCTGGAAAGACAAAGCCATGGCCTCACCCCACGCCTGCACTTGGCCACTGCAGCCAGCCCAGGTGTAGGAAGGGCTCTGTGGAGTCAGAAGTGCCGAGACAGGCAGATGGCACCGCAGGCTTTGGGGGCCAGGGCGCAACTGGGCTAGCCCCTCCTCCCGGGAGTCGGGGAGGCCCGGCCTTCCTAGTGCCCAGGCCACGGCTCCGGGGAGAAATCCGCCATGGAGGGCACGCGTGAGGCCCTCTGCCTGAGGTCGCAGGTGTCACGCCAGGGCCACTGCAAGCCTGGCTCGGCTTGCCTGCTTTCTCCAAAGGAGGCTGGCCGACCAGCCGAACCTGGCACCTGGGCCAGGCCCCTTCCAAGGGGACGAGTTCCGGAGGACAGAGCCCTGGGGGCGGCTGCCAAGTCTCCTGGGGCGTGTGCTGGGCCCCCGTCAGAGGAGGAAGCAGCCTGAGAAATGGTGTGCCAGACCTGAGATCTGGAGGCCTCCCACACCCGGGTGCCTGTCCTGCCCAGGCCTCGTGAGGGAGGACGATGGTGGTGGCAGTGGCGAGCGGGCTGAGGCTGGCGCCGAGCCTGCCCTTGTATGCCCCGGGGAAGGGCGCCGGGGGATGGGCTGCCCCTGGCCAGGTCTGAGGGACCGACCCAGCTCGGGGCCCTCTGTCGGGGGCAGAGAGAGAATGCCCCTCCGCCCTTTCCCTTCAGGTTCTTATGGCTGGCCAAAGCCTTAAGAAGACAGGTTGTCTGGAGAAAATCAGACCCAGCTGAAGAACATGTGTCCATGGGGGAAAGCCGGGAAACTGAGTCTCCCCACACAATAAATAGCAGAGATTCTCATCTTGCATCCTCTCCGGAGCTAATGACAGAGGTGGCTGTCCCGGGTGGGCCTGTGGAATGGGAGAGGGGAGGAAGTCTATTGTCATGCAGAGGGACATGGAAAGACTTGTCTGAAGCTTATCCCCTGCACTGGGGTCAGGTCGGGAAGGGACGGCACAGAGGTGACCAGGAACCGGCCTCTCTGTGGTGGGGCTGGCCCCGGGGCAGGCGTGGGGGTGATGGGTGGAAGTGGGATGGCGTGTGAGTTGGCACCAGCCAGCGGTGGAGGCAGAGACTCAGAGGTCAGGGATCTCTCTCTCTCTGTCTCTGTCTCTCTCTCTCTCTCTCCCTCAGGGAGCTGAGGAGAGTAAGGTGGCGCCCCCTGCCCACCTCGCCTACCTCTCCATGGGCCCTTCTTTCTCTGGCCGCTCCGGGAGCCCTGCGGGCTTGGGTTCAACCCCCCACCCACCGCACAGGCCAAGGGCGCATGCGCGACCGCCGGGGCCTAGGGCTGGCCTCGGTGGGGGGGGGTCCTCAGTGAAGGCCCCGCCCTCCCTCCAGGCTCTGACCCAGCTGCAGCTGTCCCATCGCCGCCCTTCTGGACTTGGCTTCAGCTGTTGTCTCCCTCCCCTCCCCCACTCCCACTCAGCTTGGAGGCCGCTTCCCTGCCTTGAAAGCATTGCTCTGGCCCTGATGGCCACAGGCGTACTGGGCTTCAAGCTCAAGGCTCTGCCTGGGCCAGCTGCTTCGGCCAGGGGCTCATTTCTTCCTGGAAAGACAAAGCCATGGCCTCACCCCACGCCTGCACTTGGCCACTGCAACCAGCCCAGGTGTAGGAAGGGCTCTGTGGAGTCAGAAGTGCCGAGACAGGCAGATGGCACCGCAGGCTTTGGGGGCCAGGGCGCAACTGGGCTAGCCCCTCCTCCCGGGAGTCGGGGAGGCCCGGCCTTCCTAGTGCCCAGGCCACGGCTCCGGGGAGAAATCCGCCATGGAGGGCACGCGTGAGGCCCTCTGCCTGAGGTCGCAGGTGTCACGCCAGGGCCACTGCAAGCCTGGCTCGGCTTGCCTGCTTTCTCCAGAGGAGGCTGGCCGACCAGCCGAACCTGGCACCTGGGCCAGGCCCCTTCCAAGGGGACGAGTTCCGGAGGATAGAGCCCTGGGGGCGGCTGCCAAGTCTCCTGGGGCGTGTGCTGGGCCCCCGTCAGAGGAGGAAGCAGCCTGGTAAACGGTGTGCCAGACCTGAGATCTGGAGGCCTCCCACACCCGGGTCCCTGTCCTGCCCAGGCCCCCCGAGGGAGGACGATGGTCGTGGCAGTGGCGAGCGGGGTGGGGCTGGCGCCGAGCCTGCCCTTGGATGCCCCGGGGAAGGGCGCCGGGGGATGGGCTGCCCCTGGCCAGGTCTGAGGGACCGACCCAGCTCGGGGCTGTCGGGGGCAGAGAGAGAACCCCCCTCCGCCTTTTCCCTTCAGCTTCTTAGGGCTGGCCAAATCCTTCACAAGACAGGTTGTCTGGAGAAAATCAGACCCAGCTGAAGAACATGTGTCCATGGGGGAAAGCCGGGAAACTGAGTCTCCCCACACAATAGCAGACATTCTCATCTTGCATCCTCCCCGGAGCTAATGACAGAGGTGGATGTCCCGGGTGGGCCTGTGGAATGGGAGAGGGGAGGAAGTCTATCGTCATGCAGAGGGACATGGAAAGACTTGTCTGAAGCTTATCCCCTGCACTGGGGTCAGGTCGGGAAGGGACGGCACAGAGGTGACCAGGAACCGGCCTCTCTGTGGTGGGGCTGGCCCCGGGGCAGGCGTGGGGGTGATGGGTGGAAGTGGGATGGCGTGTGAGTTGGCACCAGCCAGCGGTGGAGGCAGAGACTCAGAGGTCAGGGATCTCTCTCTCTCTCTCTGTCTCTGTCTCTCTCTCTCTCTCTCCCTCAGGGAGCTGAGGAGAGTAAGGTGGCGCCCCCTGCCCACCTCGCCTACCTCTCCATGGGCCCTTCTTTCTCTGGCCGCTCCGGGAGCCCTGCGGGCTTGGGTTCAACCCCCCACCCACCGCACAGGCCAAGGGCGCATGCGCGACCGCCGGGGCCTAGGGCTGGCCTCGGGCGGGGTGGGGGTCCTCAGTGAAGGCCCCGCCCTCCCTCCAGGCTCTGACCCAGCTGCAGCTGTTCCATCGCCGCCCTTCTGGACTGGGCTTCAGCTGTTGTCTCCCTCCCCTCCCCCACTCCCACTCAGCTTGGAGGCCGCTTCCCTGCCTTGAAAGCATTGCTCTGGCCCTGATGGCCACAGGCGTACTGGGCTTCAAGCTCAAGGCTCTGCCTGGGCCAGCTGCTTCGGCCAGGGGCTCATTTCTTCCTGGAAAGACAAAGCCATGGCCTCACCCCACGCCTGCACTTGGCCACTGCAGCCAGCCCAGGTGTAGGAAGGGCTCTGTGGAGTCAGAAGTGCCGAGACAGGCAGATGGCACCGCAGGCTTTGGGGGCCAGGGCGCAACTGGGCTAGCCCCTCCTCCCGGGAGTCGGGGAGGCCCGGCCTTCCTAGTGCCCAGGCCACGGCTCCGGGGAGAAATCCGCCATGGAGGGCACGCGTGAGGCCCTCTGCCTGAGGTCGCAGGTGTCACGCCAGGGCCACTGCAAGCCTGGCTCGGCTTGCCTGCTTTCTCCAGAGGAGGCTGGCCGACCAGCCGAACCTGGCACCTGGGCCAGGCCCCTTCCAAGGGGACGAGTTCCGGAGGATAGAGCCCTGGGGGCGGCTGCCAAGTCTCCTGGGGCGTGTGCTGGGCCCCCGTCAGAGGAGGAAGCAGCCTGGGAAACGGTGTGCCAGACCTGAGATCTGGAGGCCTCCCACACCCGGGTGCCTGTCCTGCCCAGGCCTCCCGAGGGAGGACGATGGTGGTGGCAGTGGCGAGCAGGGTGGGGCTGGCGCCGAGCCTGCCCTTGGAGGCCCCGGGGAAGGGCGCCGGGGCATGGGCTGCCCCTGGCCAGGTCTGAGGGACCGACCCAGCTCGGGGCTGTCTGTCGGGGGCAGAGAGAGAACCCCCCTCCGCCCTTTCCCTTCAGCTTCTTAGGGCTGGCCAAATCCTTCACAAGACAGGTTGTCTGGAGAAAATCAGACCCAGCTGAAGAACATGTGTCCATGGGGGAAAGCCGGGAAACTGAGTCTCCCCACACAATAGCAGACATTCTCATCTTGCATCCTCTCCGGAGCTAATGACAGAGGTGGATGTCCCGGGTGGGCCTGTGGAATGGGAGAGGGGAGGAAGTCTATTGTCATGCAGAGGGACATGGAAAGACTTGTCTGAAGCTTATCCCCTGCACCGGGGTCAGGTCGGGAAGGGACGGCACAGAGGTGACCAGGAACCGGCCTCTCTGTGGTGGGGCTGGCCCCGGGGCAGGCGTGGGGGTGATGGGTGGAAGTGGGATGGCGTGTGAGTTGGCACCAGCCAGCGGTGGAGGCAGAGACTCAGAGGTCAGGGATCTCTCTCTCTCTCTGTCTCTGTCTCTGTCTCTCTCTCTCTCTCCCTCAGGGAGCTGAGGAGAGTAAGGTGGCGCCCCCTGCCCACCTCGCCTACCTCTCCATGGGCCCTTCTTTCTCTGGCCGCTCCGGGAGCCCTGCAGGCTTGGGTTCAACCCCCCACCCACCGCACAGGCCAAGGGCGCATGCGCGACCGCCGGGGCCTAGGGCTGGCCTCGGTGGGGGGGTCCTCAGTGAAGGCCCCGCCCTCCCTCCAGACTCTGACCCAGCTGCAGCTGTCCCATCGCCGCCCTTCTGGACTTGGCTTCAGCTGTTGTCTCCCTCCTCTCCCCCACTCCCACTCAGCTTGGAGGCCGCTTCCCTGCCTTGAAAGCATTGCTCTGGCCCTGATGGCCACAGGCGTACTGGGCTTCAAGCTCAAGGCTCTGCCTGGGCCAGCTGCTTCGGCCAGGGGCTCATTTCTTCCTGGAAAGACAAAGCCATGGCCTCACCCCACGCCTGCACTTGGCCACTGCAGCCAGCCCAGGTGTAGGAAGGGCTCTGTGGAGTCAGAAGTGCCGAGACAGGCAGATGGCACCGCAGGCTTTGGGGGCCAGGGCGCAACTGGGCTAGCCCCTCCTCCCGGGAGTCGGGGAGGCCCGGCCTTCCTAGTGCCCAGGCCACGGCTCCGGGGAGAAATCCGCCATGGAGGGCACGCGTGAGGCCCTCTGCCTGAGGTCGCAGGTGTCACGCCAGGGCCACTGCAAGCCTGGCTCGGCTTGCCTGCTTTCTCCAAAGGAGGCTGGCCGACCAGCCGAACCTGGCACCTGGGCCAGGCCCCTTCCAACGGGACGAGTTCCGGAGGATAGAGCCCTGGGGGCGGCTGCCAAGTCTCCTGGGGCGTGTGCTGGGCCCCCGTCAGAGGAGGAAGCAGCCTGGGAAACGGTGTGCCAGACCTGAGATCTGGAGGCCTCCCACACCCGGGTCCCTGTCCTGCCCAGGCCCCCCGAGGGAGGACGATGGTCGTGGCAGTGGCGAGCGGGGTGGGGCTGGCGCCGAGCCTGCCCTTGGATGCCCCGGGGAAGGGCGCCCGCCGGGGGATGGGCTGCCCCTGGCCAGGTCTGAGGGACCGACCCAGCTCGGGGCTCTCGGGGGCAGAGAGAGAACACCCTCCGCCCTTTCCCTTCAGCTTCTTAGGGCTGGCCAAATCCTTCACAAGACAGGTTGTCTGGAGAAAATCAGACCCAGCTGAAGAACATGTGTCCATGGGGGAAAGCCGGCAAACTGAGTCTCCCCACACAATAGCAGAGATTCTCATCTTGCATCCTCTCCGGAGCTAATGACAGAGGTGGATGTCCCGGGTGGGCCTGTGGAATGGGAGAGGGGAGGAAGTCTATTGTCATGCAGAGGGACATGGAAAGACTTGTCTGAAGCTTATCCCCTGCACTGGGGTCAGGTCGGGAAGGGACGGCACAGAGGTGACCAGGAACCGGCCTCTCTGTGGTGGGGCTGGCCCCGGGGCAGGCGTGGGGGTGATGGGTGGAAGTGGGATGGCGTGTGAGTTGGCACCAGCCAGCGGTGGAGGCAGAGACTCAGAGGTCAGGGATCTCTCTCTCTCTCTGTCTCTGTCTCTCTCTCTCTCTCTCCCTCAGGGAGCTGAGGAGAGTAAGGTGGCGCCCCCTGCCCACCTCGCCTACCTCTCCATGGGCCCTTCTTTCTCTGGCCGCTCCGGGAGCCCTGCGGGCTTGGGTTCAACCCCCCACCCACCGCACAGGCCAAGGGCGCATGCGCGACCGCCGGGGCCTAGGGCTGGCCTCTGGGGTCCTCAGTGAAGGCCCCGCCCTCCCTCCAGGCTCTGACCCAGCTGCAGCTGTTCCACCGCCGCCCTTCTGGACTTGGCTTCAGCTGTTGTCTCCCTCCCCTCCCCCACTCCCACTCAGCTTGGAGGCCGCTTCCCTGCCTTGGAAGCATTGCTCTGGCCCTGATGGCCACAGGCGTACTGGGCTTCAAGCTCAAGGCTCTGCCTGGGCCAGCTGCTTCGGCCAGGGGCTCATTTCTTCCTGGAAAGACAAAGCCATGGCCTCACCCCACGCCTGCACTTGGCCACTGCAGCCAGCCCAGGTGTAGGAAGGGCTCTGTGGAGTCAGAAGTGCCGAGACAGGCAGATGGCACCGCAGGCTTTGGGGGCCAGGGCGCAACTGGGCTAGCCCCTCCTCCCGGGAGTCGGGGAGGCCCGGCCTTCCTAGTGCCCAGGCCACGGCTCCGGGGAGAAATCCGCCATGGAGGGCACGCGGGAGGCCCTGTGCCTGAGGTCGCAGGTGTCACGCCAGGGCCACTGCAAGCCTGGCTCGGCTTGCCTGCTTTCTCCAGAGGAGGCTGGCCGACCAGCCGAACCTGGCACCTGGGCCAGGCCCCTTCCAAGGGACGAGTTCCGGAGGATAGAGCCCTGGGGGCGGCTGCCAAGTCTCCTGGGGCGTGTGCTGGGCCCCCGTCAGAGGAGGAAGCAGCCTGGGAAACGGTGTGCCAGACCTGAGATCTGGAGGCCTCCCACACCCGGGTCCCTGTCCTGCCCAGGCCCCCCGAGGGAGGACGATGGTCGTGGCAGTGGCGAGCGGGGTGGGGCTGGCGCCGAGCCTGCCCTTGGATGCCCCAGGAGAGTGTGCCGGGGGATGGGCTGCCCCTGGCCAGGTCTGAGGGACCGACCCAGCTCGGGGCTGTCGGGGGCAGAGAGAGAACCCCCCTCCGCCCTTTCCCTTCAGCTTCTTAGGGCTGGCCAAATCCTTAACAAGACAGGTTGTCTGGAGAAAATCAGACCCAGCTGAAGAACATGTGTCCATGGGGGAAAGCCGGGAAACTGAGTCTCCCCACACAATAGCAGAGATTCGCATCTTGCATCCTCCCCGGAGCTAATGACAGAGGTGGATGTCCCGGGTGGGCCTGTGGAATGGGAGAGGGGAGGAAGTCTATCGTCATGCAGAGGGACATGGAAAGACTTGTCTGAAGCTTATCCCCTGCACTGGGGTCAGGTCGGGAAGGGACGGCACAGAGGTGACCAGGAACCGGCCTCTCTGTGGTGGGGCTGGCCCCGGGGCAGGCGTGGGGGTGATGGGTGGAAGTGGGATGGCGTGTGAGTTGGCACCAGCCAGCGGTGGAGGCAGAGACTCAGAGGTCAGGGATCTCTCTCTCTCTGTCTCTGTCTCTGTCTCTCTCTCTCTCTCTCCCTCAGGGAGCTGAGGAGAGTAAGGTGGCGCCCCCTGCCCACCTCGCCTACCTCTCCATGGGCCCTTCTTTCTCTGGCCGCTCCGGGAGCCCTGCGGGCTTGGGTTCAACCCCCCACCCACCGCACAGGCCAAGGGCGCATGCGCGACCGCCGGGGCCTAGGGCTGGCCTCTGGGGTCCTCAGTGAAGGCCCCGCCCTCCCTCCAGGCTCTGACCCAGCTGCAGCTGTTCCACCGCCGCCCTTCTGGACTTGGCTTCAGCTGTTGTCTCCCTCCCCTCCCCCACTCCCACTCAGCTTGGAGGCCGCTTCCCTGCCTTGAAAGCATTGCTCTGGCCCTGATGGCCACAGGCGTACTGGGCTTCAAGCTCAAGGCTCTGCCTGGGCCAGCTGCTTCGGCCAGGGGCTCATTTCTTCCTGGAAAGACAAAGCCATGGCCTCACCCCACGCCTGCACTTGGCCACTGCAGCCAGCCCAGGTGTAGGAAGGGCTCTGTGGAGTCAGAAGTGCCGAGACAGGCAGATGGCACCGCAGGCTTTGGGGGCCAGGGCGCAACTGGGCTAGCCCCTCCTCCCGGGAGTCGGGGAGGCCCGGCCTTCCTAGTGCCCAGGCCACGGCTCCGGGGAGAAATCCGCCATGGAGGGCACGCGGGAGGCCCTGTGCCTGAGGTCGCAGGTGTCACGCCAGGGCCACTGCAAGCCTGGCTCGGCTTGCCTGCTTTCTCCAGAGGAGGCTGGCCGACCAGCCGAACCTGGCACCTGGGCCAGGCCCCTTCCAAGGGGACGAGTTCCGGAGGATAGAGCCCTGGGGGCGGCTGCCAAGTCTCCTGGGGCGTGTGCTGGGCCCCCGTCAGAGGAGGAAGCAGCCTGGTAAACGGTGTGCCAGACCTGAGATCTGGAGGCCTCCCACACCCGGGTCCCTGTCCTGCCCAGGCCCCCCGAGGGAGGACGATGGTCGTGGCAGTGGCGAGCGGGGTGGGGCTGGCGCCGAGCCTGCCCTTGGATGCCCCGGGGAAGGGCGCCGGGGGATGGGCTGCCCCTGGCCAGGTCTGAGGGACCGACCCAGCTCGGGGCTGTCGGGGACAGAGAGAGAATCCCCCTCCGCCGTTTCCCTTCAGGTTCTTGTGGCTGGCCAAATCCTTAACAAGACAGGTTGTCTGGAGAAAATCAGACCCAGCTGAAGAACATGTGTCCATGGGGGAAAGCCGGGAAACTGAGTCTCCCCACACAATAGCAGAGATTCTCATCTTTCATCCTCTCCTGAGCTAATGACAGAGGTGGATGTCCCGGGTGGGCCTGTGGAATGGGAGAGGGGAGGAAGTCTATTGTCATGCAGAGGGACATGGAAAGACTTGTCTGAAGCTTATCCCCTGCACTGGGGTCAGGTCGGGAAGGGACGGCACAGAGGTGACCAGGAACCGGCCTCTCTGTGGTGGGGCTGGCCCCGGGGCAGGCGTGGGGGTGATGGGTGGAAGTGGGATGGCGTGTGAGTTGGCACCAGCCAGCGGTGGAGGCAGAGACTCAGAGGTCAGGGATCTCTCTCTCTCTCTGTCTCTGTCTCTCTCTCTCTCTCTCTCTCCCTCAGGGAGCTGAGGAGAGTAAGGTGGCGCCCCCTGCCCACCTCGCCTACCTCTCCATGGGCCCTTCTTTCTCTGGCCGCTCCGGGAGCCCTGCGGGCTTGGGTTCAACCCCCACCCACCGCACAGGCCAAGGGCGCATGCGCGACCGCGCCGGGGCCTAGGGCTGGCCTCTGGGGTCCTCAGTGTAGGCCCCGCCCTCCCTCCAGGCTCTGACCCAGCTGCAGCTGTTCCACCGCCGCCCTTCTGGACTTGGCTTCAGCTGTTGTCTCCCTCCCCTCCCCCACTCCCACTCAGCTTGGAGGCCGCTTCCCTGCCTTGAAAGCATTGCTCTGGCCCTGATGGCCACAGGCGTACTGGGCTTCAAGCTCAAGGCTCTGCCTGGGCCAGCTGCTTCGGCCAGGGGCTCATTTCTTCCTGGAAAGACAAAGCCATGGCCTCACCCCACGCCTGCACTTGGCCACTGCAGCCAGCCCAGGTGTAGGAAGGGCTCTGTGGAGTCAGAAGTGCCGAGACAGGCAGATGGCACCGCAGGCTTTGGGGGCCAGGGCGCAACTGGGCTAGCCCCTCCTCCCGGGAGTCGGGGAGGCCCGGCCTTCCTAGTGCCCAGGCCACGGCTCCGGGGAGAAATCCGCCATGGAGGGCACGCGGGAGGCCCTGTGCCTGAGGTCGCAGGTGTCACGCCAGGGCCACTGCAAGCCTGGCTCGGCTTGCCTGCTTTCTCCAGAGGAGGCTGGCCGACCAGCCGAACCTGGCACCTGGGCCAGGCCCCTTCCAAGGGGACGAGTTCCGGAGGATAGAGCCCTGGGGGCGGCTGCCAAGTCTCCTGGGGCGTGTGCTGGGCCCCGTCAGAGGAGGAAGCAGCCTGGTAAACGGTGGGTGTGCCAGACCTGAGATCTGGAGGCCTCCCACACCCGGGTCCCTGTCCTGCCCAGGCCCCCCGAGGGAGGACGATGGTCGTGGCAGTGGCGAGCGGGGTGGGGCTGGCGTCGAGCCTGCCCTTGGATGCCCCGGGGAAGGGCGCCCGCCGGGGGATGGGCTGCCCCTGGCCAGGTCTGAGGGACCGACCCAGCTCGGGGCTCTCGGGGGCAGAGAGAGAACCCCCCTCCGCCCTTTCCCTTCAGCTTCTTAGGGCTGGCCAAATCCTTAACAAGACAGGTTGTCTGGAGAAAATCAGACCCAGCTGAAGCACATGTGTCCATGGGGGAAACCCGGGAAACTGAGTCTCCCCACACAATAGCAGAGATTCTCAGCTTGCATCCTCTCCGGAGCTAATGACAAAGGTGGATGTCCCGGGTGGGCCTGGGGAATGGGAGAGGGGAGGAAGTCTATTGTCATGCAGAGGGACAGGGAAAGACTTGTCTGAAGCTTATCCCCTGCACTGGGGTCAGGTCGGGAAGGGACGGCACAGAGGTGACCAGGAACCGGCCTCTCTGTGGTGGGGCTGGCCCCGGGGCAGGCGTGGGGGTGATGGGTGGAAGTGGGATGGCGTGTGAGTTGGCACCAGCCAGCGGTGGAGGCAGAGACTCAGAGGTCAGGGATCTCTCTCTCTCTGTCTCTGTCTCTCTCTCTCTCTCTCTCTCTCTCCCTCAGGGAGCTGAGGAGAGTAAGGTGGCGCCCCCTGCCCACCTCGCCTACCTCTCCATGGGCCCTTCTTTCTCTGGCCGCTCCGGGAGCCCTGCAGGCTTGGGTTCAACCCCCCACCCACCGCACAGGCCAAGGGCGCATGCGTGACCGCCGGGGCCTAGGGCTGGCCTCGGTGGGGGGGGTCCTCAGTGAAGGCCCCGCCCTCCCTCCAGACGCTGACCCAGCTGCAGCTGTTCCATCGCCGCCCTTCTGGACTGGGCTTCAGCTGTTGTCTCCCTCCCCTCCCCCACTCCCACTCAGCTTGGAGGCCGCTTCCCTGCCTTGGAAGCATTGCTCTGGCCCTGATGGCCACAGGCGTACTGGGCTTCAAGCTCAAGGCTCTGCCTGGGCCAGCTGCTTCGGCCAGGGGCTCATTTCTTCCTGGAAAGACAAAGCCATGGCCTCACCCCACGCCTGCACTTGGCCACTGCAGCCAGCCCAGGTGTAGGAAGGGCTCTGTGGAGTCAGAAGTGCCGAGACAGGCAGATGGCACCGCAGGCTTTGGGGGCCAGGGCGCAACTGGGCTAGCCCCTCCTCCCGGGAGTCGGGGAGGCCCGGCCTTCCTAGTGCCCAGGCCACGGCTCCGGGGAGAAATCCGCCATGGAGGGCACGCGGGAGGCCCTGTGCCTGAGGTCGCAGGTGTCACGCCAGGGCCACTGCAAGCCTGGCTCGGCTTGCCTGCTTTCTCCAGAGGAGGCTGGCCGACCAGCCGAACCTGGCACCTGGGCCAGGCCCCTTCCAAGGGGACGAGTTCCGGAGGATAGAGCCCTGGGGGCGGCTGCCAAGTCTCCTGGGGCGTGTGCTGGGCCCCCGTCAGAGGAGGAAGCAGCCTGGGAAACGGTGTGCCAGACCTGAGATCTGGAGGCCTCCCACACCCGGGTCCCTGTCCTGCCCAGGCCCCCCGAGGGAGGACGATGGTCGTGGCAGTGGCGGGCGGGGTGGGGCTGGCGCCGAGCCTGCCCTCGGATGCTCCGGGGAAGGGCGCCGGGGGATGGGCTGCCCCTGGCCAGGTCTGAGGGACCGACCCAGCTCGGGGCTCTCGGGGGCAGAGAGAGAACCCCCCTCCGCCCTTTCCCTTCAGCTTCTTAGGGCTGGCCAAATCCTTCACAAGACAGGTTGTCTGGAGAAAATCAGACCCAGCTGAAGAACATGTGTCCATGGGGGAAAGCCGGCAAACTGAGTCTCCCCACACAATAGCAGAGATTCTCATTTTGCATCCTCTCCGGAGCTAATGACAAAGGTGGATGTCCCGGGTGGGCCTGTGGAATGGGAGAGGGGAGGAAGTCTATTGTCATGCAGAGGGACATGGAAAGACTTGTCTGAAGCTTATCCCCTGCACTGGGGTCAGGTCGGGAAGGGACGGCACAGAGGTGACCAGGAACCGGCCTCTCTGTGGTGGGGCTGGCCCCGGGGCAGGCGTGGGGGTGATGGGTGGAAGTGGGATGGCGTGTGAGTTGGCACCAGCCAGCGGTGGAGGCAGAGACTCAGAGGTCAGGGATCTCTCTCTCTCTCTGTCTCTGTCTCTCTCTCTCTCTCTCCCTCAGGGAGCTGAGGAGAGTAAGGTGGCGCCCCCTGCCCACCTCGCCTACCTCTCCATGGGCCCTTCTTTCTCTGGCCGCTCCGGGAGCCCTGCGGGCTTGGGTTCAACCCCCCACCCACCGCACAGGCCAAGGGCGCATGCGCGACCGCCGGGGCCTAGGGCTGGCCTCGGTGTGGGGGGTCCTCTGTGAAGGCCCCGCCCTCCCTCCAGACGCTGACCCAGCTGCGGCTGTTCCATCGCCGCCCTTCTGGACTTGGCTTCAGCTGTTGTCTCCCTCCCCTCCCCCACTCCCACTCAGCTTGGAGGCCGCTTCCCTGCCTTGAAAGCATTGCTCTGGCCCTGATGGCCACAGGCGTACTGGGCTTCAAGCTCAAGGCTCTGCCTGGGCCAGCTGCTTCGGCCAGGGGCTCATTTCTTCCTGGAAAGACAAAGCCATGGCCTCACCCCACGCCTGCACTTGGCCACTGCAGCCAGCCCAGGTGTAGGAAGGGCTCTGTGGAGTCAGAAGTGCCGAGACAGGCAGATGGCACCGCAGGCTTTGGGGGCCAGGGCGCAACTGGGCTAGCCCCTCCTCCCGGGAGTCGGGGAGGCCCGGCCTTCCTAGTGCCCAGGCCACGGCTCCGGGAGAAATCCGCCATGGAGGGCACGCGGGAGGCCCTGTGCCTGAGGTCGCAGGTGTCACGCCAGGGCCACTGCAAGCCTGGCTCGGCTTGCCTGCTTTCTCCAGAGGAGGCTGGCCGACCAGCCGAACCTGGCACCTGGGCCAGGCCCCTTCCAAGGGGACGAGTTCCGGAGGATAGAGCCCTGGGGGCGGCTGCCAAGTCTCCTGGGGCGTGTGCTGGGCCCCCGTCAGAGGAGGAAGCAGCCTGGTAAACGGTGTGCCAGACCTGAGATCTGGAGGCCTCCCACACCCGGGTCCCTGTCCTGCCCAGGCCCCCCGAGGGAGGACGATGGTCGTGGCAGTGGCGGGCGGGGTGGGGCTGGCGCCGAGCCTGCCCTTGGAGGCCCCGGGGAAGGGCGCCGGGGCATGGGCTGCCCCTGGCCAGGTCTGAGGGACCGACCCAGCTCGGGGCTGTCTGTCGGGGGCAGAGAGAGAACCCCCCTCCGCCCTTTCCCTTCAGCTTCTTAGGGCTGGCCAAATCCTTCACAAGACAGGTTGTCTGGAGAAAATCAGACCCAGCTGAAGAACATGTGTCCATGGGGGAAAGCCGGCAAACTGAGTCTCCCCACACAATAGCAGAGATTCTCATTTTGCATCCTCTCCGGAGCTAATGAGAAAGGTGGATGTCCCGGGTGGGCCTGTGGAATGGGAGAGGGGAGGAAGTCTATTGTCATGCAGAGGGACATGGAAAGACTTGTCTGAAGCTTATCCCCTGCACTGGGGTCAGGTCGGGAAGGGACGGCACAGAGGTGACCAGGAACCGGCCTCTCTGTGGTGGGGCTGGCCCCGGGGCAGGCGTGGGGGTGATGGGTGGAAGTGGGATGGCGTGTGAGTTGGCACCAGCCAGCGGTGGAGGCAGAGACTCAGAGGTCAGGGATCTCTCTCTCTCTCTGTCTCTGTCTCTCTCTCTCTCTCTCTCTCTCTCCCTCAGGGAGCTGAGGAGAGTAAGGTGGCGCCCCCTGCCCACCTCGCCTACCTCTCCATGGGCCCTTCTTTCTCTGGCCGCTCCGGGAGCCCTGCAGGCTTGGGTTCAACCCCCCACCCACCGCACAGGCCAAGGGCGCATGCGCGCCCGCCGGGGCCTAGGGCTGGCCTCGGTGGGGGGGGGGTCCTCAGTGAAGGCCCCGCCCTCCCTCCAGGCTCTGACCCAGCTGCAGCTGTTCCATCGCCGCCCTTCTGGACTTGGCTTCAGCTGTTGTCTCCCTCCCCTCCCCCACTCCCACTCAGCTTGGAGGCCGCTTCCCTGCCTTGAAAGCATTGCTCTGGCCCTGATGGCCACAGGCGTACTGGGCTTCAAGCTCAAGGCTCTGCCTGGGCCAGCTGCTTCGGCCAGGGGCTCATTTCTTCCTGGAAAGACAAAGCCATGGCCTCACCCCACGCCTGCACTTGGCCACTGCAGCCAGCCCAGGTGTAGGAAGGGCTCTGTGGAGTCAGAAGTGCCGAGACAGGCAGATGGCACCGCAGGCTTTGGGGGCCAGGGCGCAACTGGGCTAGCCCCTCCTCCCGGGAGTCGGGGAGGCCCGGCCTTCCTAGTGCCCAGGCCACGGCTCCGGGGAGAAATCCGCCATGGAGGGCACGCGGGAGGCCCTGTGCCTGAGGTCGCAGGTGTCACGCCAGGGCCACTGCAAGCCTGGCTCGGCTTGCCTGCTTTCTCCAGAGGAGGCTGGCCGACCAGCCGAACCTGGCACCTGGGCCAGGCCCCTTCCAAGGGACGAGTTCCGGAGGATAGAGCCCTGGGGGCGGCTGCCAAGTCTCCTGGGGCGTGTGCTGGGCCCCCGTCAGAGGAGGAAGCAGCCTGGGAAACGGTGTGCCAGACCTGAGATCTGGAGGCCTCCCACACCCGGGTCCCCGTCCTGCCCAGGCCCCCCGAGGGAGGACGATGGTCGTGGCAGTGGCGAGCGGGGTGGGGCTGGCGCCGAGCCTGCCCTTGGATGCCCCGGGGAAGGGCGCCCGCCGGGGGATGGGCTGCCCCTGGCCAGGTCTGAGGGACCGACCCAGCTCGGGGCTCTCGGGGGCAGAGAGAGAAGCACCCTCCGCCCTTTCCCTTCAGCTTCTTAGGGCTGGCCAAATCCTTCACAAGACAGGTTGTCTGGAGAAAATCAGACCCAGCTGAAGAACATGTGTCCATGGGGGAAAGCCGGCAAACTGAGTCTCCCCACACAATAGCAGAGATTCTCATTTTGCATCCTCTCCGGAGCTAATGAGAAAGGTGGATGTCCCGGGTGGGCCTGTGGAATGGGAGAGGGGAGGAAGTCTATTGTCATGCAGAGGGACATGGAAAGACTTGTCTGAAGCTTATCCCCTGCACTGGGGTCAGGTCGGGAAGGGACGGCACAGAGGTGACCAGGAACCGGCCTCTCTGTGGTGGGGCTGGCCCCGGGGCAGGCGTGGGGGTGATGGGTGGAAGTGGGATGGCGTGTGAGTTGGCACCAGCCAGCGGTGGAGGCAGAGACTCAGAGGTCAGGGATCTCTCTCTCTCTCTCTGTCTCTGTCTCTGTCTCTCTCTCTCTCTCTCCCTCAGGGAGCTGAGGAGAGTAAGGTGGCGCCCCCTGCCCACCTCGCCTACCTCTCCATGGGCCCTTCTTTCTCTGGCCGCTCCGGGAGCCCTGCGGGCTTGGGTTCAATGCCCCACACACCCCAACCCCCCGCACAGGCCAAGGGCGCATGCGCGACCGCGCAGGGGCCTAGGGCTGGCCTCTGGGGTCCTCAGTGAAGGCCCCGCCCTCCCTCCAGGCTCTGACCCAGCTGCAGCTGTTCCACCGCCGCCCTTCTGGACTTGGCTTCAGCTGTTGTCTCCCTCCCCTCCCCCACTCCCACTCAGCTTGGAGGCCGCTTCCCTGCCTTGAAAGCATTGCTCTGGCCCTGATGGCCACAGGCGTACTGGGCTTCAAGCTCAAGGCTCTGCCTGGGCCAGCTGCTTCGGCCAGGGGCTCATTTCTTCCTGGAAAGACAAAGCCATGGCCTCACCCCACGCCTGCACTTGGCCACTGCAGCCAGCCCAGGTGTAGGAAGGGCTCTGTGGAGTCAGAAGTGCCGAGACAGGCAGATGGCACCGCAGGCTTTGGGGGCCAGGGCGCAACTGGGCTAGCCCCTCCTCCCGGGAGTCGGGGAGGCCCGGCCTTCCTAGTGCCCAGGCCACGGCTCCGGGGAGAAATCCGCCATGGAGGGCACGCGGGAGGCCCTGTGCCTGAGGTCGCAGGTGTCACGCCAGGGCCACTGCAAGCCTGGCTCGGCTTGCCTGCTTTCTCCAGAGGAGGCTGGCCGACCAGCCGAACCTGGCACCTGGGCCAGGCCCCTTCCAAGGGGACGAGTTCCGGAGGATAGAGCCCTGGGGGCGGCTGCCAAGTCTCCTGGGGCGTGTGCTGGGCCCCCGTCAGAGGAGGAAGCAGCCTGGGAAACGGTGTGCCAGACCTGAGATCTGGAGGCCTCCCACACCCGGGTCCCTGTCCTGCCCAGGCCACCCGAGGGAGGACGATGGTCGTGGCAGTGGCGAGCGGGGTGGGGGTGGCGCCGAGCCTGCCCTTGGATGCCCCGGGGAAGGGCGCCCGCCGGGGGATGGGCTGCCCCTGGCCAGGTCTGAGGGACCGACCCAGCTCGGGGCTCTCGGGGGCAGAGAGAGAACCCCCCTCCGCCCTTTCCCTTCAGCTTCTCAGGGCTGGCCAAATCCTTCACAAGACAGGTTGTCTGGAGAAAATCAGACCCAGCTGAAGAACATGTGTCCATGGGGGAAAGCCGGCAAACTGAGTCTCCCCACACAATAGCAGAGATTCTCAACTTGCATCCTCTCCGGAGCTAATGACAAAGGTGGATGTCCCGGGTGGGCCTGTGGAATGGGAGAGGGGAGGAAGTCTATTGTCATGCAGAGTGACATGGAAAGACTTGTCTGAAGCTTATCCCCTGCACTGGGGTCAGGTCGGGAAGGGACGGCACAGAGGTGACCAGGAACCGGCCTCTCTCTGGTGGGGCTGGCCCCGGGGCAGGCGTGGGGGTGATGGCTGGAAGTGGGATGGCGTGTGAGTTGGCACAGGCCAGCGGTGGAGGCAGAGACTCAGGGGTCAGGGATCTCTCTCTGTCTCTGTCTCTGTCTCTGTCTCTCTCTCTCTCTCTCCCTCAGGGAGCTGAGGAGAGTAAGGTGGCGCCCCCTGCCCACCTCGCCTACCTCTCCATGGGCCCTTCTTTCTCTGGCCGCTCCGGGAGCCCTGCGGGCTTGGGTTCAACCCCCCACCCACCGCACAGGCCAAGGGCGCATGCGCGACCGCCGGGGCCTAGGGCTGGCCTCGGGGGTCCTCAGTGAAGGCCCCGCCCTCCCTCCAGACGCTGACCCAGCTGCAGCTGTCCCATCGCCGCCCTTCTGGACTTGGCTTCAGCTGTTGTCTCCCTCCCCTCCCCCACTCCCACTCAGCTTGGAGGCCGCTTCCCTGCCTTGAAAGCATTGCTCTGGCCCTGATGGCCACAGGCGTACTGGGCTTCAAGCTCAAGGCTCTGCCTGGGCCAGCTGCTTCGGCCAGGGGCTCATTTCTTCCTGGAAAGACAAAGCCATGGCCTCACCCCACGCCTGCACTTGGCCACTGCAGCCAGCCCAGGTGTAGGAAGGGCTCTGTGGAGTCAGAAGTGCCGAGACAGGCAGATGGCACCGCAGGCTTTGGGGGCCAGGGCGCAACTGGGCTAGCCCCTCCTCCCGGGAGTCGGGGAGGCCCGGCCTTCCTAGTGCCCAGGCCACGGCTCCGGGGAGAAATCCGCCATGGAGGGCACGCGGGAGGCCCTGTGCCTGAGGTCGCAGGTGTCACGCCAGGGCCACTGCAAGCCTGGCTCGGCTTGCCTGCTTTCTCCAGAGGAGGCTGGCCGACCAGCCGAACCTGGCACCTGGGCCAGGCCCCTTCCAAGGGGACGAGTTCCAGAGGATATAGCCCTGCGGGCGGCTGCCAAGTCTCCTGGGGCGTGTGCTGGGCCCCCGTCAGAGGAGGAAGCAGCCTGGTAAACGGTGGTGTGCCAGACCTGAGATCTGGACGCCTCCCACACGCGGGTCCCTGTCCTGCCCAGGCCTCCCGAGGGAGGACGATGGTCGTGGCAGTGGCGAGCGGGGTGGGGCTGGCGCCGAGCCTGCCCTTGGATGCCCCGGGGAAGGGCGCCGGGGGATGGGCTGCCCCTGGCCAGGTCTGAGGGACCGACCCAGCTCGGGGCTGTCTGTCGGGGGCAGAGAGAGAACCCCCCTCCGCCCTTTCCCTTCAGCTTCTTAGGGCTGGCCAAATCCTTCACAAGACAGGTTGTCTGGAGAAAATCAGACCCAGCTGAAGAACATGTGTCCATGGGGGAAAGCCGGCAAACTGAGTCTCCCCACACAATAGCAGAGATTCTCATCTTCCATCCTCTCCGGAGCTAATGACAAAGGTGGATGTCCCGGGTGGGCCTGTGGAATGGGAGAGGGGAGGAAGTCTATTGTCATGCAGAGGGACATGGAAAGACTTGTCTGAAGCTTATCCCCTGCACTGGGGTCAGGTCGGGAAGGGACGGCACAGAGGTGACCAGGAACCGGCCTCTCTGTGGTGGGGCTGGCCCCGGGCAGGCGTGGGGGTGATGGGTGGAAGTGGGATGGCGTGTGAGTTGGCACCAGCCAGCGGTGGAGGCAGAGACTCAGAGGTCAGGGATCTCTCTCTCTCTCTGTCTCTGTCTCTCTCTCTCTCTCTCCCTCAGGGAGCTGAGGAGAGTAAGGTGGCGCCCCTGCCCACCTCGCCTACCTCTCCATGGGCCCTTCTTTCTCTGGCCGCTCCGGGAGCCCTGCGGGCTTGGGTTCAACCGCCACCCACCGCACAGGGCAAGGGCGCATGCGCGACCGGCGGGCCTAGGGCTGGCCTCGGTGTGGGGGTCCCCAGTGAAGGCCCCCCCCTCCTCCAGACGCTGACCCAGCTGCAGCTGTCCCATCGCCGCCCTTCTGGACTTGGCTTCAGCTGTTGTCTCCCTCCCCTCCCCCACTCCCACTCAGCTTGGAGGCCGCTTCCCTGCCTTGAAAGCATTGCTCTGGCCCTGATGGCCACAGGCGTACTGGGCTTCAAGCTCAAGGCTCTGCCTGGGCCAGCTGCTTCGGCCAGGGGCTCATTTCTTCCTGGAAAGACAAAGCCATGGCCTCACCCCACGCCTGCACTTGGCCACTGCAGCCAGCCCAGGTGTAGGAAGGGCTCTGTGGAGTCAGAAGTGCCGAGACAGGCAGATGGCACCGCAGGCTTTGGGGGCCAGGGCGCAACTGGGCTAGCCCCTCCTCCCGGGAGTCGGGGAGGCCCGGCCTTCCTAGTGCCCAGGCCACGGCTCCGGGAGAAATCCGCCATGGAGGGCACGCGGGAGGCCCTGTGCCTGAGGTCGCAGGTGTCACGCCAGGGCCACTGCAAGCCTGGCTCGGCTTGCCTGCTTTCTCCAGAGGAGGCTGGCCGACCAGCCGAACCTGGCACCTGGGCCAGGCCCCTTCCAAGGGGACGAGTTCCGGAGGATAGAGCCCTGGGGGCGGCTGCCAAGTCTCCTGGGGCGTGTGCTGGGCCCCCGTCAGAGGAGGAAGCAGCCTGGGAAACGGTGTGCCAGACCTGAGATCTGGAGGCCTCCCACACCCGGGTCCCCGTCCTGCCCAGGCCCCCCGAGGGAGGACGATGGTCGTGGCAGTGGCGAGCGGGGTGGGGGTGGCGCCGAGCCTGCCCTTGGATGCCCCGGGGAAGGGCGCCCGCCGGGGGATGGGCTGCCCCTGGCCAGGTCTGAGGGACCGACCCAGCTCGGGGCTCTCGGGGGCAGAGAGGGGACCCCCCTCCGCCCTTTCCCTTCAGCTTCTTAGGGCTGGCCAAATCCTTCACAAGACAGGTTGTCTGGAGAAAATCAGACCCAGCTGAAGAACATGTGTCCATGGGGGAAAGCCGGCAAACTGAGTCTCCCCACACAATAGCAGAGATTCTCATCTTCCATCCTCTCCGGAGCTAATGACAAAGGTGGATGTCCCGGGTGGGCCTGTGGAATGGGAGAGGGGAGGAAGTCTATTGTCATGCAGAGGGACATGGAAAGACTTGTCTGAACCTTATCCCCTGCACTGGGGTCAGGTCGGGAAGGGTCAGCACAGAGGTGACCAGGAACCGGCCTCTCTGTGGTGGGGCTGGCCCCGGGGCAGGCGTGGGGATGATGGCTGGAAGTGGGATGGCGTGTGAGTTGGCACCAGCCAGCGGTGGAGGCAGAGACTCAGAGGTCAGGGATCTCTCTCTCTCTCTCCCTCTCGCTCTCTGTCTCTGTCTCTCTCTCTCTCTCCCTCAGGGAGCTGAGGAGAGTAAGGTGGCGCCCCCTGCCCACCTCGCCTACCTCTCCATGGGCCCTTCTTTCTCTGGCCGCTCCGGGAGCCCTGCGGGCTTGGGTTCAACGCCCCACACACCCCAACCCCCCGCACAGGCCAAGGGCGCATGCGCGACCGCGCCGGGGCCTAGGGCTGGCCTCGGGGGTCCTCAGTGAAGGCCCCGCCCTCCCTCCAGGCTCTGACCCAGCTGCGGCTGTTCCACCGCCGCCCTTCTGGACTTGGCTTCAGCTGTTGTCTCCCTCCCCTCCCCCACTCCCACTCAGCTTGGAGGCCGCTTCCCTGCCTTGGAAGCATTGCTCTGGCCCTGATGGCCACAGGCGTACTGGGCTTCAAGCTCAAGGCTCTGCCTGGGCCAGCTGCTTCGGCCAGGGGCTCATTTCTTCCTGGAAAGACAAAGCCATGGCCTCACCCCACGCCTGCACTTGGCCACTGCAGCCAGCCCAGGTGTAGGAAGGGCTCTGTGGAGTCAGAAGTGCCGAGACAGGCAGATGGCACCGCAGGCTTTGGGGGCCAGGGCGCAACTGGGCTAGCCCCTCCTCCCGGGAGTCGGGGAGGCCCGGCCTTCCTAGTGCCCAGGCCACGGCTCCGGGGAGAAATCCGCCATGGAGGGCACGCGGGAGGCCCTGTGCCTGAGGTCGCAGGTGTCACGCCAGGGCCACTGCAAGCCTGGCTCGGCTTGCCTGCTTTCTCCAGAGGAGGCTGGCCGACCAGCCGAACCTGGCACCTGGGCCAGGCCCCTTCCAAGGGGACGAGTTCCGGAGGATAGAGCCCTGGGGGCGGCTGCCAAGTCTCCTGGGGCGTGTGCTGGGCCCCCGTCAGAGGAGGAAGCAGCCTGGGAAACGGTGTGCCAGACCTGAGATCTGGAGGCCTCCCACACCCGGGTCCCCGTCCTGCCCAGGCCCCCCGAGGGAGGACGATGGTCGTGGCAGTGGCGAGCGGGGTGGGGGTGGCGCCGAGCCTGCCCTTGGATGCCCCGGGGAAGGGCGCCCGCCGGGGGATGGGCTGCCCCTGGCCAGGTCTGAGGGACCGACCCAGCTCGGGGCTCTCGGGGGCAGAGAGAACCCCCCTCCGCCCTTTCCCTTCAGCTTCTTAGGGCTGGCCAAATCCTTCACAAGACAGGTTGTCTGGAGAAAATCAGACCCAGCTGAAGAACATGTGTCCATGGGGGAAAGCCGGCAAACTGAGTCTCCCCACACAATAGCAGAGATTCTCATCTTCCATCCTCTCCGGAGCTAATGACAAAGGTGGATGTCCCGGGTGGGCCTGTGGAATGGGAGAGGGGAGGAAGTCTATTGTCATGCAGAGGGACATGGAAAGACTTGTCTGAAGCTTATCCCCTGCACTGGGGTCAGGTCGGGAAGGGACGGCACAGAGGTGACCAGGAACCGGCCTCTCTGTGGTGGGGCTGGCCCGGGGCAGGCGTGGGGGTGATGGGTGGAAGTGGGATGGCGTGTGAGTTGGCACCAGCCAGCGGTGGAGGCAGAGACTCAGAGGTCAGGGATCTCTCTCTCTCTCTGTCTCTGTCTCTCTCTCTCTCTCTCTCTCCCTCAGGGAGCTGAGGAGAGTAAGGTGGCGCCCCCTGCCCACCTCGCCTACCTCTCCATGGGCCCTTCTTTCTCTGGCCGCTCCGGGAGCCCTGCAGGCTTGGGTTCAACCCCCCACCCACCGCACAGGCCAAGGGCGCATGCGCGACCGCCGGGGCCTAGGGCTGGCCTCGGTGGGGGGGGGTCCTCAGTGAAGGCCCCGCCCTCCCTCCAGACGCTGACCCAGCTGCAGCTGTCCCATCGCCGCCCTTCTGGACTTGGCTTCAGCTGTTGTCTCCCTCCCCTCCCCCACTCCCACTCAGCTTGGAGGCCGCTTCCCTGCCTTGAAAGCATTGCTCTGGCCCTGATGGCCACAGGCGTACTGGGCTTCAAGCTCAAGGCTCTGCCTGGGCCAGCTGCTTCGGCCAGGGGCTCATTTCTTCCTGGAAAGACAAAGCCATGGCCTCACCCCACGCCTGCACTTGGCCACTGCAGCCAGCCCAGGTGTAGGAAGGGCTCTGTGGAGTCAGAAGTGCCGAGACAGGCAGATGGCACCGCAGGCTTTGGGGGCCAGGGCGCAACTGGGCTAGCCCCTCCTCCCGGGAGTCGTGGAGGCCCGGCCTTCCTAGTGCCCAGGCCACGGCTCCGGGGGAGAAATCCGCCATGGAGGGCACGCGGGAGGCCCTGTGCCTCAGGTCGCAGGTGTCACGCCAGGGCCACTGCAAGCCTGGCTCGGCTTGCCTGCTTTCTCCAGAGGAGGCTGGCCGACCAGCCGAACCTGGCACCTGGGCCAGGCCCCTTCCAAGGGGACGAGTTCCGGAGGATAGAGCCCTGGGGGCGGCTGCCAAGTCTCCTGGGGCGTGTGCTGGGCCCCCGTCAGAGGAGGAAGCAGCCTGGGAAACGGTGTGCCAGACCTGAGATCTGGAGGCCTCCCACACCCGGGTCCCCGTCCTGCCCAGGCCCCCCGAGGGAGGACGATGGTCGTGGCAGGGGCGAGCGGGGGGGGGGGGGCGCCGGGCCTGCCCTTGGATGCCCCGGGGAAGGGCGCCCGCCGGGGGATGGGCTGCCCCTGGCCAGGTCTGAGGGACCGACCCAGCTCGGGGCTCTCGGGGGCAGAGAGAGAACCCCCCTCCGCCCTTTCCCTTCAGCTTCTTAGGGCTGGCCAAATCCTTCACAAGACAGGTTGTCTGGAGAAAATCAGACCCAGCTGAAGAACATGTGTCCATGGGGGAAAGCCGGCAAACTGAGTCTCCCCACACAATAGCAGAGATTCTCATCTTCCATCCTCTCCGGAGCTAATGACAAAGGTGGATGTCCCGGGTGGGCCTGTGGAATGGGAGAGGGGAGGAAGTCTATTGTCATGCAGAGGGACATGGAAAGACTTGTCTGAAGCTTATCCCCTGCACTGGGGTCAGGTCGGGAAGGGACGGCACAGAGGTGACCAGGAACCGGCCTCTCTGTGGTGGGGCTGGCCCCGGGGCAGGCGTGGGGGTGATGGGTGGAAGTGGGATGGCGTGTGAGTTGGCACCAGCCAGCGGTGGAGGCAGAGACTCAGAGGTCAGGGATCTCTCTCTCTCTCTGTCTCTGTCTCTCTCTCTCTCTCTCCCTCAGGGAGCTGAGGAGAGTAAGGTGGCGCCCCCTGCCCACCTCGCCTACCTCTCCATGGGCCCTTCTTTCTCTGGCCGCTCCGGGAGCCCTGCGGGCTTGGGTTCAACCCCCCACCCACCGCACAGGCCAAGGGCGCATGCGCGACCGCCAGGGCCTAGGGCTGGCCTCGGTGGGGGGGGGTCCTCAGTGAAGGCCCCGCCCTCCCTCCAGACGCTGACCCAGCTGCAGCTGTCCCATCGCCGCCCTTCTGGACTTGGCTTCAGCTGTTGTCTCCCTCCCCTCCCCCACTCCCACTCAGCTTGGAGGCCGCTTCCCTGCCTTGAAAGCATTGCTCTGGCCCTGATGGCCACAGGCGTACTGGGCTTCAAGCTCAAGGCTCTGCCTGGGCCAGCTGCTTCGGCCAGGGGCTCATTTCTTCCTGGAAAGACAAAGCCATGGCCTCACCCCACGCCTGCACTTGGCCACTGCAGCCAGCCCAGGTGTAGGAAGGGCTCTGTGGAGTCAGAAGTGCCGAGACAGGCAGATGGCACCGCAGGCTTTGGGGGCCAGGGCGCAACTGGGCTAGCCCCTCCTCCCGGGAGTCGTGGAGGCCCGGCCTTCCTAGTGCCCAGGCCACGGCTCCGGGGGAGAAATCCGCCATGGAGGGCACGCGGGAGGCCCTGTGCCTCAGGTCGCAGGTGTCACGCCAGGGCCACTGCAAGCCTGGCTCGGCTTGCCTGCTTTCTCCAGAGGAGGCTGGCCGACCAGCCGAACCTGGCACCTGGGCCAGGCCCCTTCCAAGGGGACGAGTTCCGGAGGATAGAGCCCTGGGGCGGCTGCCAAGTCTCCTGGGGCGTGTGCTGGGCCCCCGTCAGAGGAGGAAGCAGCCTGGGAAACGGTGTGCCAGACCTGAGATCTGGAGGCCTCCCACACCCGGGTCCCCGTCCTGCCCAGGCCCCCCGAGGGAGGACGATGGTCGTGGCAGTGGCGAGCGGGGTGGGGGTGGCGCCGAGCCTGCCCTTGGATGCCCCGGGGAAGGGCGCCCGCCGCGGGATGGGCTGCCCCTGGCCAGGTCTGAGGGACCGACCCAGCTCGGGGCTCTCGGGGGCAGAGAGAGAACCCCCCTCCGCCCTTTCCCTTCAGCTTCTTAGGGCTGGCCAAATCCTTCACAAGACAGGTTGTCTGGAGAAAATCAGACCCAGCTGAAGAACATGTGTCCATGGGGGAAAGCCGGCAAACTGAGTCTCCCCACACAATAGCAGAGATTCTCATCTTCCATCCTCTCCGGAGCTAATGACAAAGGTGGATGTCCCGGGTGGGCCTGTGGAATGGGAGAGGGGAGGAAGTCTATTGTCATGCAGAGGGACATGGAAAGACTTGTCTGAAGCTTATCCCCTGCACTGGGGTCAGGTCGGGAAGGGACGGCACAGAGGTGACCAGGAACCGGCCTCTCTGTGGTGGGGCTGGCCCGGGGCAGGCGTGGGGGTGATGGGTGGAAGTGGGATGGCGTGTGAGTTGGCACCAGCCAGCGGTGGAGGCAGAGACTCAGAGGTCAGGGATCTCTCTCTCTCTGTCTCTGTCTCTCTCTCTCTCTCTCCCTCAGGGAGCTGAGGAGAGTAAGGTGGCGCCCCCTGCCCACCTCGCCTACCTCTCCATGGGCCCTTCTTTCTCTGGCCGCTCCGGGAGCCCTGCGGGCTTGGGTTCAACCCCCCACCCACCGCACAGGCCAAGGGCGCATGCGCGACCGCCGGGGCCTAGGGCTGGCCTCGGTGGGTGTCGGTCCTCAGTGAAGGCCCCGCCCTCCCTCCAGACGCTGACCCAGCTGCAGCTGTCCCATCGCCGCCCTTCTGGACTTGGCTTCAGCTGTTGTCTCCCTCCCCTCCCCCACTCCCACTCAGCTTGGAGGCCGCTTCCCTGCCTTGAAAGCATTGCTCTGGCCCTGATGGCCACAGGCGTACTGGGCTTCAAGCTCAAGGCTCTGCCTGGGCCAGCTGCTTCGGCCAGGGGCTCATTTCTTCCTGGAAAGACAAAGCCATGGCCTCACCCCACGCCTGCACTTGGCCACTGCAGCCAGCCCAGGTGTAGGAAGGGCTCTGTGGAGTCAGAAGTGCCGAGACAGGCAGATGGCACCGCAGGCTTTGGGGGCCAGGGCGCAACTGGGCTAGCCCCTCCTCCCGGGAGTCGGGGAGGCCCGGCCTTCCTAGTGCCCAGGCCACGGCTCCGGGAGAAATCCGCCATGGAGGGCACGCGGGAGGCCCTGTGCCTGAGGTCGCAGGTGTCACGCCAGGGCCACTGCAAGCCTGGCTCGGCTTGCCTGCTTTCTCCAGAGGAGGCTGGCCGACCAGCCGAACCTGGCACCTGGGCCAGGCCCCTTCCAAGGGACGAGTTCCGGAGGATAGAGCCCTGGGGTGGCTGCCAAGTCTCCTGGGGCGTGTGCTGGGCCCCCGTCAGAGGAGGAAGCAGCCTGGGAAACGGTGTGCCAGACCTGAGATCTGGAGGCCTCCCACACCCGGGTCCCCGTCCTGCCCAGGCCCCCCGAGGGAGGACGATGGTCGTGGCAGTGGCGAGCGGGGTGGGGGTGGCGCCGAGCCTGCCCTTGGATGCCCCGGGGAAGGGCGCCGGGGCATGGGCTGCCCCTGGCCAGGTCTGAGGGACCGACCCAGCTCGGGGCTCTCGGGGGCAGAGAGAGAACCCCCCTCCGCCCTTTCCCTTCAGCTTCTTAGGGCTGGCCAAATCCTTCACAAGACAGGTTGTCTGGAGAAAATCAGACCCAGCTGAAGAACATGTGTCCATGGGGGAAAGCCGGCAAACTGAGTCTCCCCACACAATAGCAGAGATTCTCATCTTCCATCCTCTCCGGAGCTAATGACAAAGGTGGATGTCCCGGGTGGGCCTGTGGAATGGGAGAGGGGAGGAAGTCTATTGTCATGCAGAGGGACATGGAAAGACTTGTCTGAAGCTTATCCCCTGCACTGGGGTCAGGTCGGGAAGGGACGGCACAGAGGTGACCAGGAACCGGCCTCTCTGTGGTGGGGCTGGCCCCGGGGCAGGCGTGGGGGTGATGGGTGGAAGTGGGATGGCGTGTGAGTTGGCACCAGCCAGCGGTGGAGGCAGAGACTCAGAGGTCAGGGATCTCTCTCTCTCTCTCTCTGTCTCTGTCTCTCTCTCTCTCTCCCTCAGGGAGCTGAGGAGAGTAAGGTGGCGCCCCCTGCCCACCTCGCCTACCTCTCCATGGGCCCTTCTTTCTCTGGCCGCTCCGGGAGCCCTGCGGGCTTGGGTTCAACCCCCCACCCACCGCACAGGCCAAGGGCGCATGCGCGACCGCCGGGGCCTAGGGCTGGCCTCGGTGGGGGGGGGGTCCTCAGTGAAGGCCCCGCCCTCCCTCCAGACGCTGACCCAGCTGCAGCTGTCCCATCGCCGCCCTTCTGGACTTGGCTTCAGCTGTTGTCTCCCTCCCTCCCCTCCCCCACTCCCACTCAGCTTGGAGGCCGCTTCCCTGCCTTGAAAGCATTGCTCTGGCCCTGATGGCCACAGGCGTACTGGGCTTCAAGCTCAAGGCTCTGCCTGGGCCAGCTGCTTCGGCCAGGGGCTCATTTCTTCCTGGAAAGACAAAGCCATGGCCTCACCCCACGCCTGCACTTGGCCACTGCAGCCAGCCCAGGTGTAGGAAGGGCTCTGTGGAGTCAGAAGTGCCGAGACAGGCAGATGGCACCGCAGGCTTTGGGGGCCAGGGCGCAACTGGGCTAGCCCCTCCTCCCGGGAGTCGGGGAGGCCCGGCCTTCCTAGTGCCCAGGCCACGGCTCCGGGGAGAAATCCGCCATGGAGGGCACGCGGGAGGCCCTGTGCCTGAGGTCGCAGGTGTCACGCCAGGGCCACTGCAAGCCTGGCTCGGCTTGCCTGCTTTCTCCAGAGGAGGCTGGCCGACCAGCCGAACCTGGCACCTGGGCCAGGCCCCTTCCAAGGGGACGAGTTCCGGAGGATAGAGCCCTGGGGGCGGCTGCCAAGTCTCCTGGGGCGTGTGCTGGGCCCCCGTCAGAGGAGGAAGCAGCCTGGGAAACGGTGTGCCAGACCTGAGATCTGGAGGCCTCCCACACCCGGGTCCCCGTCCTGCCCAGGCCCCCCGAGGGAGGACGATGGTCGTGGCAGTGGCGAGCGGGGTGGGGTGGCGCCGAGCCTGCCCTTGGATGCCCCGGGGAAGGGCGCCCCGCGGGGGATGGGCTGCCCCTGGCCAGGTCTGAGGGACCGACCCAGCTCGGGGCTCTCGGGGGCAGAGAGAGACCCCCCCTCCGCCCTTTCCCTTCAGCTTCTTAGGGCTGGCCAAATCCTTCACAAGACAGGTTGTCTGGAGAAAATCAGACCCAGCTGAAGAACATGTGTCCATGGGGGAAAGCCGGCAAACTGAGTCTCCCCACACAATAGCAGAGATTCTCATCTTCCATCCTCTCCGGAGCTAATGACAAAGGTGGATGTCCCGGGTGGGCCTGTGGAATGGGAGAGGGGAGGAAGTCTATTGTCATGCAGAGGGACATGGAAAGACTTGTCTGAAGCTTATCCCCTGCACTGGGGTCAGGTCGGGAAGGGACGGCACAGAGGTGACCAGGAACCGGCCTCTCTGTGGTGGGGCTGGCCCGGGGGCAGGCGTGGGGGTGATGGGTGGAAGTGGGATGGCGTGTGAGTTGGCACCAGCCAGCGGTGGAGGCAGAGACTCAGAGGTCAGGGATCTCTCTCTCTCTCTGTCTCTGTCTCTCTCTCTCTCTCCCTCAGGGAGCTGAGGAGAGTAAGGTGGCGCCCCCTGCCCACCTCGCCTACCTCTCCATGGGCCCTTCTTTCTCTGGCCGCTCCGGGAGCCCTGCAGGCTTGGGTTCAACCCCCACCCACCGCACAGGCCAAGGGCGCATGCGCGACCGCCGGGGCCTAGGGCTGGCCTCGGTGGGGGGGGGTCCTCAGTGAAGGCCCCGCCCTCCCTCCAGACGCTGACCCAGCTGCAGCTGTCCCATCGCCGCCCTTCTGGACTTGGCTTCAGCTGTTGTCTCCCTCCCCTCCCCCACTCCCACTCAGCTTGGAGGCCGCTTCCCTGCCTTGAAAGCATTGCTCTGGCCCTGATGGCCACAGGCGTACTGGGCTTCAAGCTCAAGGCTCTGCCTGGGCCAGCTGCTTCGGCCAGGGGCTCATTTCTTCCTGGAAAGACAAAGCCATGGCCTCACCCCACGCCTGCACTTGGCCACTGCAGCCAGCCCAGGTGTAGGAAGGGCTCTGTGGAGTCAGAAGTGCCGAGACAGGCAGATGGCACCGCAGGCTTTGGGGGCCAGGGCGCAACTGGGCTAGCCCCTCCTCCCGGGAGTCGGGGAGGCCCGGCCTTCCTAGTGCCCAGGCCACGGCTCCCGGGAGAAATCCGCCATGGAGGGCACGCGGGAGGCCCTGTGCCTGAGGTCGCAGGTGTCACGCCAGGGCCACTGCAAGCCTGGCTCGGCTTGCCTGCTTTCTCCAGAGGAGGCTGGCCGACCAGCCGAACCTGGCACCTGGGCCAGGCCCCTTCCAAGGGGACGAGTTCCGGAGGATAGAGCCCTGGGGCGGCTGCCAAGTCTCCTGGGGCGTGTGCTGGGACCCCGTCAGAGGAGGAAGCAGCCTGGGAAACGGTGGGTGTGCCAGACCTGAGATCTGGAGGCCTCCCACACCCGGGTCCCCGTCCTGCCCAGGCCCCCCGAGGGAGGACGATGGTCGTGGCAGTGGCGAGCGGGGTGGGGTGGCGCCGAGCCTGCCCTTGGATGCCCCGGGGAAGGGCGCCCGCCGGGGGATGGGCTGCCCCTGGCCAGGTCTGAGGGACCGACCCAGCTCGGGGCTCTCGGGGGCAGAGAGAGAACCCCCCTCCGCCCTTTCCCTTCAGCTTCTTAGGGCTGGCCAAATCCTTCACAAGACAGGTTGTCTGGAGAAAATCAGACCCAGCTGAAGAACATGTGTCCATGGGGGAAAGCCGGCAAACTGAGTCTCCCCACACAATAGCAGAGATTCTCATCTTCCATCCTCTCCGGAGCTAATGACAAAGGTGGATGTCCCGGGTGGGCCTGTGGAATGGGAGAGGGGAGGAAGTCTATTGTCATGCAGAGGGACATGGAAAGACTTGTCTGAAGCTTATCCCCTGCACTGGGGTCAGGTCGGGAAGGGACGGCACAGAGGTGACCAGGAACCGGCCTCTCTGTGGTGGGGCTGGCCCCGGGGCAGGCGTGGGGGTGATGGGTGGAAGTGGGATGGCGTGTGAGTTGGCACCAGCCAGCGGTGGAGGCAGAGACTCAGAGGTCAGGGATCTCTCTCTCTCTCTGTCTCTGTCTCTCTCTCTCTCTCTCTCCCTCAGGGAGCTGAGGAGAGTAAGGTGGCGCCCCCTGCCCACCTCGCCTACCTCTCCATGGGCCCTTCTTTCTCTGGCCGCTCCGGGAGCCCTGCGGGCTTGGGTTCAACCCCCCACCCACCGCACAGGCCAAGGGCGCATGCGCGACCGCCGGGGCCTAGGGCTGGCCTCGGTGGGGGGGGGGTCCTCAGTGAAGGCCCCGCCCTCCCTCCAGACGCTGACCCAGCTGCAGCTGTCCCATCGCCGCCCTTCTGGACTTGGCTTCAGCTGTTGTCTCCCTCCCCTCCCCCACTCCCACTCAGCTTGGAGGCCGCTTCCCTGCCTTGAAAGCATTGCTCTGGCCCTGATGGCCACAGGCGTACTGGGCTTCAAGCTCAAGGCTCTGCCTGGGCCAGCTGCTTCGGCCAGGGGCTCATTTCTTCCTGGAAAGACAAAGCCATGGCCTCACCCCACGCCTGCACTTGGCCACTGCAGCCAGCCCAGGTGTAGGAAGGGCTCTGTGGAGTCAGAAGTGCCGAGACAGGCAGATGGCACCGCAGGCTTTGGGGGCCAGGGCGCAACTGGGCTAGCCCCTCCTCCCGGGAGTCGGGGAGGCCCGGCCTTCCTAGTGCCCAGGCCACGGCTCCGGGGAGAAATCCGCCATGGAGGGCACGCGGGAGGCCCTGTGCCTGAGGTCGCAGGTGTCACGCCAGGGCCACTGCAAGCCTGGCTCGGCTTGCCTGCTTTCTCCAGAGGAGGCTGGCCGACCAGCCGAACCTGGCACCTGGGCCAGGCCCCTTCCAAGGGGACGAGTTCCGGAGGATAGAGCCCTGGGGCGGCTGCCAAGTCTCCTGGGGCGTGTGCTGGGCCCCCGTCAGAGGAGGAAGCAGCCTGGGAAACGGTGTGCCAGACCTGAGATCTGGAGGCCTCCCACACCCGGGTCCCCGTCCTGCCCAGGCCCCCCGAGGGAGGACGATGGTCGTGGCAGTGGCGAGCGGGGTGGGGTGGCGCCGAGCCTGCCCTTGGATGCCCCGGGGAAGGGCGCCCGCCGGGGGATGGGCTGCCCCTGGCCAGGTCTGAGGGACCGACCCAGCTCGGGGCTCTCGGGGCAGAGAGAGAACCCCCCTCCGCCCTTTCCCTTCAGCTTCTTAGGGCTGGCCAAATCCTTCACAAGACAGGTTGTCTGGAGAAAATCAGACCCAGCTGAAGAACATGTGTCCATGGGGGAAAGCCGGCAAACTGAGTCTCCCCACACAATAGCAGAGATTCTCATCTTCCATCCTCTCCGGAGCTAATGACAAAGGTGGATGTCCCGGGTGGGCCTGTGGAATGGGAGAGGGGAGGAAGTCTATTGTCATGCAGAGGGACATGGAAAGACTTGTCTGAAGCTTATCCCCTGCACTGGGGTCAGGTCGGGAAGGGACGGCACAGAGGTGACCAGGAACCGGCCTCTCTGTGGTGGGGCTGGCCCCGGGGCAGGCGTGGGGGTGATGGGTGGAAGTGGGATGGCGTGTGAGTTGGCACCAGCCAGCGGTGGAGGCAGAGACTCAGAGGTCAGGGATCTCTCTCTCTCTCTCCCTCTCTCTCTGTCTCTCTCTCCCTCAGGGAGCTGAGGAGAGTAAGGTGGCGCCCCCTGCCCACCTCGCCTACCTCTCCATGGGCCCTTCTTTCTCTGGCCGCTCCGGGAGCCCTGCGGGCTTGGGTTCAACCCCCCACCCACCGCACAGGCCAAGGGCGCATGCGCGACCGCCGGGGCCTAGGGCTGGCCTCGGTGGGGGGGGGTCCTCAGTGAAGGCCCCGCCCTCCCTCCAGACGCTGACCCAGCTGCAGCTGTCCCATCGCCGCCCTTCTGGACTTGGCTTCAGCTGTTGTCTCCCTCCCCTCCCCCACTCCCACTCAGCTTGGAGGCCGCTTCCCTGCCTTGAAAGCATTGCTCTGGCCCTGATGGCCACAGGCGTACTGGGCTTCAAGCTCAAGGCTCTGCCTGGGCCAGCTGCTTCGGCCAGGGGCTCATTTCTTCCTGGAAAGACAAAGCCATGGCCTCACCCCACGCCTGCACTTGGCCACTGCAGCCAGCCCAGGTGTAGGAAGGGCTCTGTGGAGTCAGAAGTGCCGAGACAGGCAGATGGCACCGCAGGCTTTGGGGGCCAGGGCGCAACTGGGCTAGCCCCTCCTCCCGGGAGTCGGGGAGGCCCGGCCTTCCTAGTGCCCAGGCCACGGCTCCGGCGAGAAATCCGCCATGGAGGGCACGCGGGAGGCCCTGTGCCTGAGGTCGCAGGTGTCACGCCAGGGCCACTGCAAGCCTGGCTCGGCTTGCCTGCTTTCTCCAGAGGAGGCTGGCCGACCAGCCGAACCTGGCACCTGGGCCAGGCCCCTTCCAAGGGGACGAGTTCCGGAGGATAGAGCCCTGGGGACGGCTGCCAAGTCTCCTGGGGCGTGTGCTGGGCCCCCGTCAGAGGAGGAAGCAGCCTGGGAAACGGTGTGCCAGACCTGAGATCTGGAGGCCTCCCACACCCGGGTCCCCGTCCTGCCCAGGCCCCCCGAGGGAGGACGATGGTCGTGGCAGTGGCGAGCGGGGTGGGGTGGCGCCGAGCCTGCCCTTGGATGCCCCGGGGAGGGGCGCCCGCCGGGGGATGGGCTGCCCCTGGCCAGGTCTGAGGGACCGACCCAGCTCGGGGGCAGAGAGAGAACCCCCCTCCGCCCTTTCCCTTCAGCTTCTTAGGGCTGGCCAAATCCTTCACAAGACAGGTTGTCTGGAGAAAATCAGACCCAGCTGAAGAACATGTGTCCATGGGGGAAAGCCGGCAAACTGAGTCTCCCCACACAATAGCAGAGATTCTCATCTTCCATCCTCTCCGGAGCTAATGACAAAGGTGGATGTCCCGGGTGGGCCTGTGGAATGGGAGAGGGGAGGAAGTCTATTGTCATGCAGAGGGACATGGAAAGACTTGTCTGAAGCTTATCCCCTGCACTGGGGTCAGGTCGGGAAGGGACGGCACAGAGGTGACCAGGAACCGGCCTCTCTGTGGTGGGGCTGGCCCCGGGGCAGGCGTGGGGGTGATGGGTGGAAGTGGGATGGCGTGTGAGTTGGCACCAGCCAGCGGTGGAGGCAGAGACTCAGAGGTCAGGGATCTCTCTCTCTCTCTCTGTCTCTGTCTCTCTCTCTCTCTCTCCCTCAGGGAGCTGAGGAGAGTAAGGTGGCGCCCCCTGCCCACCTCGCCTACCTCTCCATGGGCCCTTCTTTCTCTGGCCGCTCCGGGAGCCCTGCGGGCTTGGGTTCAACCCCCCACCCACCGCACAGGCCAAGGGCGCATGCGCGACCGCCGGGGCCTAGGGCTGGCCTCGGTGGGGGGGGGTCCTCAGTGAAGGCCCCGCCCTCCCTCCAGACGCTGACCCAGCTGCAGCTGTCCCATCGCCGCCCTTCTGGACTTGGCTTCAGCTGTTGTCTCCCTCCCCTCCCCCACTCCCACTCAGCTTGGAGGCCGCTTCCCTGCCTTGAAAGCATTGCTCTGGCCCTGATGGCCACAGGCGTACTGGGCTTCAAGCTCAAGGCTCTGCCTGGGCCAGCTGCTTCGGCCAGGGGCTCATTTCTTCCTGGAAAGACAAAGCCATGGCCTCACCCCACGCCTGCACTTGGCCACTGCAGCCAGCCCAGGTGTAGGAAGGGCTCTGTGGAGTCAGAAGTGCCGAGACAGGCAGATGGCACCGCAGGCTTTGGGGGCCAGGGCGCAACTGGGCTAGCCCCTCCTCCCGGGAGTCGGGGAGGCCCGGCCTTCCTAGTGCCCAGGCCACGGCTCCGGGGAGAAATCCGCCATGGAGGGCACGCGGGAGGCCCTGTGCCTGAGGTCGCAGGTGTCACGCCAGGGCCACTGCAAGCCTGGCTCGGCTTGCCTGCTTTCTCCAGAGGAGGCTGGCCGACCAGCCGAACCTGGCACCTGGGCCAGGCCCCTTCCAAGGGGACGAGTTCCGGAGGATAGAGCCCTGGGGACGGCTGCCAAGTCTCCTGGGGCGTGTGCTGGGCCCCGGTCAGAGGAGGAAGCAGCCTGGGAAACGGTGGGTGTGCCAGACCTGAGATCTGGAGGCCTCCCACACCCGGGTCCCCGTCCTGCCCAGGCCCCCCGAGGGAGGACGATGGTCGTGGCAGTGGCGAGCGGGGTGGGGTGGCGCCGAGCCTGCCCTTGGATGCCCCGGGGAAGGGCGCCCGCCGGGGGATGGGCTGCCCCTGGCCAGGTCTGAGGGACCGACCCAGCTCGGGGCTCTCGGGGCAGAGAGAGAACCCCCCTCCGCCCTTTCCCTTCAGCTTCTTAGGGCTGGCCAAATCCTTCACAAGACAGGTTGTCTGGAGAAAATCAGACCCAGCTGAAGAACATGTGTCCATGGGGGAAAGCCGGCAAACTGAGTCTCCCCACACAATAGCAGAGATTCTCATCTTCCATCCTCTCCGGAGCTAATGACAAAGGTGGATGTCCCGGGTGGGCCTGTGGAATGGGAGAGGGGAGGAAGTCTATTGTCATGCAGAGGGACATGGAAAGACTTGTCTGAAGCTTATCCCCTGCACTGGGGTCAGGTCGGGAAGGGACGGCACAGAGGTGACCAGGAACCGGCCTCTCTGTGGTGGGGCTGGCCCCGGGGCAGGCGTGGGGGTGATGGGTGGAAGTGGGATGGCGTGTGAGTTGGCACCAGCCAGCGGTGGAGGCAGAGACTCAGAGGTCAGGGATCTCTCTCTCTCTCTCTCTGTCTCTGTCTCTCTCTCTCTCCCTCAGGGAGCTGAGGAGAGTAAGGTGGCGCCCCCTGCCCACCTCGCCTACCTCTCCATGGGCCCTTCTTTCTCTGGCCGCTCCGGGAGCCCTGCAGGCTTGGGTTCAACCCCCCACCCACCGCACAGGCCAAGGGCGCATGCGCGACCGCCGGGGCCTAGGGCTGGCCTCGGTGGGGGGGGGTCCTCAGTGAAGGCCCCGCCCTCCCTCCAGACGCTGACCCAGCTGCAGCTGTCCCATCGCCGCCCTTCTGGACTTGGCTTCAGCTGTTGTCTCCCTCCCCTCCCCCACTCCCACTCAGCTTGGAGGCCGCTTCCCTGCCTTGAAAGCATTGCTCTGGCCCTGATGGCCACAGGCGTACTGGGCTTCAAGCTCAAGGCTCTGCCTGGGCCAGCTGCTTCGGCCAGGGGCTCATTTCTTCCTGGAAAGACAAAGCCATGGCCTCACCCCACGCCTGCACTTGGCCACTGCAGCCAGCCCAGGTGTAGGAAGGGCTCTGTGGAGTCAGAAGTGCCGAGACAGGCAGATGGCACCGCAGGCTTTGGGGGCCAGGGCGCAACTGGGCTAGCCCCTCCTCCCGGGAGTCGGGGAGGCCCGGCCTTCCTAGTGCCCAGGCCACGGCTCCGGGAGAAATCCGCCATGGAGGGCACGCGGGAGGCCCTGTGCCTGAGGTCGCAGGTGTCACGCCAGGGCCACTGCAAGCCTGGCTCGGCTTGCCTGCTTTCTCCAGAGGAGGCTGGCCGACCAGCCGAACCTGGCACCTGGGCCAGGCCCCTTCCAAGGGGACGAGTTCCGGAGGATAGAGCCCTGGGGGCGGCTGCCAAGTCTCCTGGGGCGTGTGCTGGGCCCCCGTCAGGGGAGGAAGCAGCCTGGGAAACGGTGTGCCAGACCTGAGATCTGGAGGCCTCCCACACCCGGGTCCCCGTCCTGCCCAGGCCCCCCGAGGGAGGACGATGGTCGTGGCAGTGGCGAGCGGGGTGGGGGTGGCGCCGAGCCTGCCCTTGGATGCCCCGGGGAAGGGCGCCCGCCGGGGGATGGGCTGCCCCTGGCCAGGTCTGAGGGACCGACCCAGCTCGGGGCTCTCGGGGGCAGAGAGAGAAGCACCCTCCGCCCTTTCCCTTCAGCTTCTTAGGGCTGGCCAAATCCTTCACAAGACAGTTTGTCTGGAGAAAATCAGACCCAGCTGAAGAACATGTGTCCATGGGGGAAAGCCGGCAAACTGAGTCTCCCCACACAATAGCAGAGATTCTCATCTTCCATCCTCTCCGGAGCTAATGACAAAGGTGGATGTCCCGGGTGGGCCTGTGGAATGGGAGAGGGGAGGAAGTCTATTGTCATGCAGAGGGACATGGAAAGACTTGTCTGAAGCTTATCCCCTGCACTGGGGTCAGGTCGGGAAGGGACGGCACAGAGGTGACCAGGAACCGGCCTCTCTGTGGTGGGGCTGGCCCCGGGCAGGCGTGGGGGTGATGGGTGGAAGTGGGATGGCGTGTGAGTTGGCACCAGCCAGCGGTGGAGGCAGAGACTCAGAGGTCAGGGATCTCTCTCTCTCTCTGTCTCTGTCTCTCTCTCTCTCTCTCTCTCCCTCAGGGAGCTGAGGAGAGTAAGGTGGCGCCCCCTGCCCACCTCGCCTACCTCTCCATGGGCCCTTCTTTCTCTGGCCGCTCCGGGAGCCCTGCAGGCTTGGGTTCAACCCCCCACCCACCGCACAGGCCAAGGGCGCATGCGCGACCGCCGGGGCCTAGGGCTGGCCTCGGTGGGGGGGGGGTCCTCAGTGAAGGCCCCGCCCTCCCTCCAGACGCTGACCCAGCTGCAGCTGTCCCATCGCCGCCCTTCTGGACTTGGCTTCAGCTGTTGTCTCCCTCCCCTCCCCCACTCCCACTCAGCTTGGAGGCCGCTTCCCTGCCTTGAAAGCATTGCTCTGGCCCTGATGGCCACAGGCGTACTGGGCTTCAAGCTCAAGGCTCTGCCTGGGCCAGCTGCTTCGGCCAGGGGCTCATTTCTTCCTGGAAAGACAAAGCCATGGCCTCACCCCACGCCTGCACTTGGCCACTGCAGCCAGCCCAGGTGTAGGAAGGGCTCTGTGGAGTCAGAAGTGCCGAGACAGGCAGATGGCACCGCAGGCTTTGGGGGCCAGGGCGCAACTGGGCTAGCCCCTCCTCCCGGGAGTCGGGGAGGCCCGGCCTTCCTAGTGCCCAGGCCACGGCTCCGGGGAGAAATCCGCCATGGAGGGCACGCGGGAGGCCCTGTGCCTGAGGTCGCAGGTGTCACGCCAGGGCCACTGCAAGCCTGGCTCGGCTTGCCTGCTTTCTCCAGAGGAGGCTGGCCGACCAGCCGAACCTGGCACCTGGGCCAGGCCCCTTCCAAGGGGACGAGTTCCGGAGGATAGAGCCCTGGGGCGGCTGCCAAGTCTCCTGGGGCGTGTGCTGGGCCCCCGTCAGAGGAGGAAGCAGCCTGGGAAACGGTGTGCCAGACCTGAGATCTGGAGGCCTCCCACACCCGGGTCCCCGTCCTGCCCAGGCCCCCCGAGGGAGGACGATGGTCGTGGCAGTGGCGAGCGGGGTGGGGTGGCGCCGAGCCTGCCCTTGGATGCCCCGGGGAAGGGCGCCCGCCGGGGGATGGGCTGCCCCTGGCCAGGTCTGAGGGACCGACCCAGCTCGGGGCTCTCGGGGGCAGAGAGAGAACCCCCTCCGCCCTTTCCCTTCAGCTTCTTAGGGCTGGCCAAATCCTTCACAAGACAGGTTGTCTGGAGAAAATCAGACCCAGCTGAAGAACATGTGTCCATGGGGGAAAGCCGGCAAACTGAGTCTCCCCACACAATAGCAGAGATTCTCATCTTCCATCCTCTCCGGAGCTAATGACAAAGGTGGATGTCCCGGGTGGGCCTGTGGAATGGGAGAGGGGAGGAAGTCTATTGTCATGCAGAGGGACATGGAAAGACTTGTCTGAAGCTTATCCCCTGCACTGGGGTCAGGTCGGGAAGGGACGGCACAGAGGTGACCAGGAACCGGCCTCTCTGTGGTGGGGCTGGCCCCGGGGCAGGCGTGGGGGTGATGGGTGGAAGTGGGATGGCGTGTGAGTTGGCACCAGCCAGCGGTGGAGGCAGAGACTCAGAGGTCAGGGATCTCTCTCTCTCTCTGTCTCTGTCTCTCTCTCTCTCTCTCTCCCTCAGGGAGCTGAGGAGAGTAAGGTGGCGCCCCCTGCCCACCTCGCCTACCTCTCCATGGGCCCTTCTTTCTCTGGCCGCTCCGGGAGCCCTGCAGGCTTGGGTTCAACCCCCCACCCACCGCACAGGCCAAGGGCGCATGCGCGACCGCCGGGGCCTAGGGCTGGCCTCGGTGGGGGGGTCCTCAGTGAAGGCCCCGCCCTCCCTCCAGACGCTGACCCAGCTGCAGCTGTCCCATCGCCGCCCTTCTGGACTTGGCTTCAGCTGTTGTCTCCCTCCCCTCCCCCACTCCCACTCAGCTTGGAGGCCGCTTCCCTGCCTTGAAAGCATTGCTCTGGCCCTGATGGCCACAGGCGTACTGGGCTTCAAGCTCAAGGCTCTGCCTGGGCCAGCTGCTTCGGCCAGGGGCTCATTTCTTCCTGGAAAGACAAAGCCATGGCCTCACCCCACGCCTGCACTTGGCCACTGCAGCCAGCCCAGGTGTAGGAAGGGCTCTGTGGAGTCAGAAGTGCCGAGACAGGCAGATGGCACCGCAGGCTTTGGGGGCCAGGGCGCAACTGGGCTAGCCCCTCCTCCCGGGAGTCGGGGAGGCCCGGCCTTCCTAGTGCCCAGGCCACGGCTCCGGGGAGAAATCCGCCATGGAGGGCACGCGGGAGGCCCTGTGCCTGAGGTCGCAGGTGTCACGCCAGGGCCACTGCAAGCCTGGCTCGGCTTGCCTGCTTTCTCCAGAGGAGGCTGGCCGACCAGCCGAACCTGGCACCTGGGCCAGGCCCCTTCCAAGGGGACGAGTTCCGGAGGATAGAGCCCTGGGGGCGGCTGCCAAGTCTCCTGGGGCGTGTGCTGGGCCCCCGTCAGAGGAGGAAGCAGCCTGGTAAACGGTGTGCCAGACCTGAGATCTGGAGGCCTCCCACACCCGGGTCCCCGCCCTGCCCAGGCCCCCCGAGGGAGGACGATGGTCGTGGCAGTGGCGAGCGGGGTGGGGCTGGCGCCGAGCCTGCCCTTGGATGCCCCGGGGAAGGGCGCCCGCCGGGGGATGGGCTGCCCCTGGCCAGGTCTGAGGGACCGACCCAGCTCGGGGCTGTCGGGGGCAGAGAGAGAACCCCCCTCCGCCTTTTCCCTTCAGCTTCTTAGGGCTGGCCAAATCCTTCACAAGACAGGTTGTCTGGAGAAAATCAGACCCAGCTGAAGAACATGTGTCCATGGGGGAAACCCGGGAAACTGAGTCTCCCCACACCATAGCAGAGATTCTCATCATGCATCCTCTCCGGAGCTAATGACAAAGGTGGATGTCCCAGCTAATGACAAAGGTGGATGTCCCGGGTCTGCCTGGGGAATGGGAGAGGGGAGGAGGTCTGTTGTCATGCAGAGGGACATGGAAAGACTTGTCTGAAGCTTATCCCCTGCACTGGGGTCAGGTCGGGAAGGGACGGCACAGAGGTGACCAGGAACCGGCCTCTCTGTGGTGGGGCTGGCCCCGGGGCAGGCGTGGGGGTGATGGGTGGAAGTGGGATGGCGTGTGAGTTGGCACCAGCCAGCGGTGGAGGCAGAGACTCAGAGGTCAGGGATCTCTCTCTCTCTGTCTCTGTCTCTCTCTCTCTCTCTCCCTCAGGGAGCTGAGGAGAGTAAGGTGGCGCCCCCTGCCCACCTCGCCTACCTCTCCATGGGCCCTTCTTTCTCTGGCCGCTCCGGGAGCCCTGCGGGCTTGGGTTCAACCCCCCACCCACCGCACAGGCCAAGGGCGCATGCGCGACCGCCGGGGCCTAGGGCTGGCCTCGGTGGGGGGGGGTCCTCAGTGAAGGCCCCGCCCTCCCTCCAGACGCTGACCCAGCTGCAGCTGTCCCATCGCCGCCCTTCTGGACTTGGCTTCAGCTGTTGTCTCCCTCCCCTCCCCCACTCCCACTCAGCTTGGAGGCCGCTTCCCTGCCTTGAAAGCATTGCTCTGGCCCTGATGGCCACAGGCGTACTGGGCTTCAAGCTCAAGGCTCTGCCTGGGCCAGCTGCTTCGGCCAGGGGCTCATTTCTTCCTGGAAAGACAAAGCCATGGCCTCACCCCACGCCTGCACTTGGCCACTGCAGCCAGCCCAGGTGTAGGAAGGGCTCTGTGGAGTCAGAAGTGCCGAGACAGGCAGATGGCACCGCAGGCTTTGGGGGCCAGGGCGCAACTGGGCTAGCCCCTCCTCCCGGGAGTCGGGGAGGCCCGGCCTTCCTAGTGCCCAGGCCACGGCTCCGGGGGAGAAATCCGCCATGGAGGGCACGCGGGAGGCCCTGTGCCTGAGGTCGCAGGTGTCACGCCAGGGCCACTGCAAGCCTGGCTCGGCTTGCCTGCTTTCTCCAGAGGAGGCTGGCCGACCAGCCGAACCTGGCACCTGGGCCAGGCCCCTTCCAAGGGGACGAGTTCCAGAGGATATAGCCCTGCGGGCGGCTGCCAAGTCTCCTGGGGCGTGTGCTGGGCCCCCGTCAGAGGAGGAAGCAGCCTGGGAAACGGTGTGCCAGACCTGAGATCTGGAGGCCTCCCACACCCGGGTCCCCGTCCTGCCCAGGCCCCCCGAGGGAGGACGATGGTCGTGGCAGTGGCGAGCGGGGTGGGGGTGGCGCCGAGCCTGCCCTTGGATGCCCCGGGGAAGGGCGCCCGCCGGGGGATGGGCTGCCCCTGGCCAGGTCTGAGGGACCGACCCAGCTCGGGGCTGTCGGGGGCAGAGAGAGAACCCCACTCCGCCCTTTCCCTTCAGCTTCTTAGGGTGGCCAAATCCTTCACAAGACAGGTTGTCTGGAGAAAATCAGACCCAGCTGAAGAACATGTGTCCATGGGGGAAAGCCGGCAAACTGAGTCTCCCCACACAATAGCAGAGATTCTCATTTTGCATCCTCTCCGGAGCTAATGAGAAAGGTGGATGTCCCGGGTGGGCCTGTGGAATGGGAGAGGGGAGGAAGTCTATTGTCATGCAGAGGGACATGGAAAGACTTGTCTGAAGCTTATCCCCTGCACTGGGGTCAGGTCGGGAAGGGACGGCACAGAGGTGACCAGGAACCGGCCTCTCTGTGGTGGGGCTGGCCCCGGGGCAGGCGTGGGAGTGATGGGTGGAAGTGGGATGGCGTGTGAGTTGGCACCAGCCAGCGGTGGAGGCAGAGACTCAGAGGTCAGGGATCTCTCTCTCTCTCCCTCCCTCTCTCTCTGTCTCTCTCTCTCCCTCAGGGAGCTGAGGAGAGTAAGGTGGCGCCCCCTGCCCACCTCGCCTACCTCTCCATGGGCCCTTTGTTATCTGGCCACTCCGGGAGCCCTGCTGGCTTGTGTTCAAGCCCCCACAGCCTGGCACAGGCCAAGGGCACATGCGCGCCCGCCGGGGCCTAGGGCTGGCCTCGGGGGTCCTCAGTGAAGGCCCTGCCCTCCCGCCAGGCTCTGACCAGCTGGCGCCACCCAGCTGCAGCTGTTCCATCGCCGCCATTCTGGACGTGGCTTCAGCTGCTGTCTCCCTCCCCTCTCCCACTCCCACTCAGCTTGAAGGCCGCTTCCCTGCCTTGGAAGCATTGCTCTGGCCCTGATGGCCACAGGCGTACTGGGCTTCAAGCTCAAGGCTCTGCCTGGGCCAGCTGCTTCGGCCAGGGGCTCATTTCTTCCTGGAAAGACAAAGCCATGGCCTCACCCCACGCCTGCACTTGGCCACTGCAGCCAGCCCAGGTGTAGGAAGGGCTCTGTGGAGTCAGAAGTGCCGAGACAGGCAGATGGCACCGCAGGCTTTGGGGGCCAGGGCGCAACTGGGCTAGCCCCTCCTCCCGGGAGTCGGGAGGCCCGGCCTTCCTAGTGCCCAGGCCACGGCTCCGGGGAGAAATCCGCCATGGAGGGCACGCGGGAGGCCCTCTGCCTGAGGTCGCAGGTGTCACGCCAGGGCCACTGCAAGCCTGGCTCGGCTTGCCTGCTTTCTCCAAAGGAGGCTGGCCGACCAGCCGAACCTGGCACCTGGGCCAGGCCCCTTCCAAGGGGACGAGTTCCGGAGGATAGAGCCCTGGGGGCGGCTGCCAAGTCTCCTGGGGCGTGTGCTGGGCCCCCGTCAGAGGAGGAAGCAGCCTGGTAAACGGTGTGCCAGACCTGAGATCTGGAGGCCTCCCACACCCGGGTCCCTGTCCTGCCCAGGCCCCCCGAGGGAGGACGATGGTCGTGGCAGTGGCGGGCGGGGTGGGGCTGGCGCCGAGCCTGCCCTCGGATGCTCCGGGGAAGGGCGCCGGGGGATGGGCTGCCCCTGGCCAGGTCTGAGGGACCGACCCAGCTCCGGGCTGTCGGGGGCTGAGAGAGAACCCCCCTCCGCCCTTTCCCTTCAGGTTCTTATGGCTGGCCAAAGCCTTAACAAGACAGGTTGTCTGGAGAAAATCAGACCCAGCTGAAGCACATGTGTCCATGGGGGAAAGCCGGGAAACTGAGTCTCCCCACACAATAGCAGACATTCTCCTCTTGCATCCTCTCCGGAGCTAATGACAAAGGTGGATGTCTTGGTTGGTCCTGGGTTATGGGAGAGGGGAGGAAGTCTATTGTCATGCAGAGGGACATGGAAAGACTTGTCTGAACCTTAGCCCCTGCACTGGGGTCAGGTCGGGAAGGTTCGGCACAGAGGTGACCAGGAACCGGCCTCTCTGTGGTGGGGCTGGCCCGGGGTAGTCCGTGGGGGTCTTTTGTGGAAGTGGGATGGCGTGTGAGTTGGCACCAGCCATTGGTGTAGGCAGCAACTCAGATGTCAGGGATCTCTCTCTCTCTCTCCTTCTCTCCCTCTCTGTCTCACTCTCTCTGTCTATGTCTCTGTCTCTCTCTGTCTCTCTCTCTCTCTCTCTCTCCCTCTCCCTCGGGGACCTGAGGCATGGACCTCCTGTGACATCCTGCTCTGAGCCTCCCAGACCACCCCCCTAAAATCCTGGTGAAGTCTCCTGGCCCCTCTGAACAGGGCCTGTTCCAGGCCGCTGCCCTGCAGATAAGTCTCACCGTGTTCCTTGTGGCTGCCGTCCAGAGTGGTCTGTATTTTCTCAGTAGAGCTAGGGAGGGGGCTCTGGACAGGCTGTGGGGACCCCAAGTCCTCTGTAGAAAGTGACTTGGCCAAGCCCTCAGAGTACCCAAGAGGGCCCCAGCTTCTGCCTCAGAGATGGGGCACTGTTCTCCTTGACACCTCCTGGAACAGGCAGTTTCTCCTCTCCTGGTTCTGTCCTCTTCTCTCTCCTTGTCTCAGCTCACGCCCTCCAGCTGCATGTCCTGGGTGACAGAGACCTGGACACAAGCCGGGGCTGGGCTGCTGTTCCCTGGGGAACACTTCAGGTGAAAGGGAGCTGTGAGTGTGCGTGCGTGTGTGTGTGTGCATGTGCGCACATGTATGTCACTTATAAGCATGCTCAAGCCAGCAGTGGCACACAACACACACACGTGCTCATTCTGAGGGTGGGCCCAGTCCCCCTCACGATGCCCAGCGTTTCCCACCGCCTTGACCTTGTCCGCCAGCTTCAGACAAGTGCAGTCAACCTTCAAGAAGGAGAGAGCACTTGGTTCCCATAGCTGCTCTCGAGGGGACCAGGATGCAGACAGTTGGAGCAGAGGCTCCGCACGCATGTTCCAGGAGCTCCCGAGTGTGGCCAGTCTGGCTGCTCCCCACTCAGGAGCCATATGGCTGGACCAAGTTCTTGAGTGGCTCCAGTCACGGCATCGCATCTGTATGGGGGGCAAGCACCCCCACGAAGCTCGTGTCCTGGCCCTGAGTCCCGGCTGTGGCATGGCCAGCAGAGCCAGCAGCATCCCCCTCATCTCCTCCCACCATGTCACCCTGTCAGCTCACCAGGACCATCAGACAACCCCATGGGGTCTACAGGGTCACAGTACTGTCAACCCTTTGTTGGAGACGGGGAAGCTGACCCTCTGAGGCCGGGGATGGCGGAGGTGGCTCTGCATCTAGGCTTCCCGTGGGCCCCATGTGTTCATCTCAAGCTGGACCCTGATGGTTGCCCTGCATCAAAAACGGAGAGGAATCCCCACTTCCAGGAGGTGGTCAGAAGGGGAGGTGGTGCAGGTGAAGCAAGACAGGAGCGTGCGCTCGATGCACGGTGGCTGCTGTTACAAGATTTACTGTCTTAACAACAGTGTGTCCGGCTTCTGGGGCCCTGCCGCACCATCCACAGGAACTGAGTGTGCAGGTGAGAGCTCCAGCCCTTAGACCATCACCTGAACACCGAGCCCCCCAGGACCATGACCTGCACCCGCTTTCCTGTCCTGGCAATGTCCCTGGCTGGGCTCCCCGTCAATTCCCTGCTTACCCCCGCCCTCCCATGCTGGAGCTCTCCACCTCCTCTCAGCTCCAAACCCAGGACCACAGCCCTTCCCCCAGCACTTGGTGGGGAAATACTGCTGCCGGGATCCTTCTGGCTCGCGTCTACCCCTTTCTGGAGATGCACTGGGCATGCCAGGGGCTGAGGCTGGATGGGAACTTGTTAATGTTGAGTGAAATGCAGTCGGATCACAACGCTCCTGGCACAACACTCCTCGGTGCCCCAGCTCCTGCTGCCTGCAGAGTGAGGACCACCCTCCTTCCGTGGCACAAGGGGGCCCCCCAACTTCCCTCAGGTGTAACCTCCTCTGTCTTGACCCTCACCCATCTCCCTCTCACCTGGCGTCTGTTAGCATGACTATCTCTGCTGAGCTGTGAGGCAGAGACCAGACTGCTCAGTGGTGTGTCCTTGGATCCTGGGCCCACTCTGACCAGTGGGCATGGTGTCAGGCTGACACTGAATGACTGGCGGGTTGGTGGGGATGAGGGGGGAGAAAAGGAGGTTGGCTTTATTTTTCCCTAAGGACATAGAAAGAAGGAGGGGAGGTGGCTTCTGGGCAGGAGCAGACAGCTGTGCTGAGATGGGGACTCTGAAAACAGAATAGGCTCCAGCTGTCCTCTCCTCTTCCCTCCTGTGGTAGCCGGCCCCAACCCTCGTCTAGTGCACCCGTGGCTATTCAGGGGTTCCGTTCACTATGCTGCACTCATGTCCTCTGGAAGATGGTAATCTGTTCCTCAAGTCCCCTGCAGTGAAGCTATCTCGACCTTTGAAACAGATGAAACGTACGCTTTTTCCAACTGGGACTCAAAGGATGTGAGGTTCGTGCACAAGGCAGTTCTAAAAGTGGACAGGTAATTGCTGGTTCTGCTTCCTGTAATGATTTTGTAAGATCACGCCACACTGCCTCCCCCGCAGAGAACAACTAGAAAATCTGTACATAATGCAACCAGGAGCCGCTTGATGGCATTGGGGAGTGAACAGCAGCAGATAGATTCCTGGGGAGTAGTTTGAAGTGAATTCCTGTGGCTTCCAGTCTGGGGCCATGTGCAGTCAGAGCAGGGCATGGGAGGCAGTGGCTCTGGGAAAACCACAGTCTTCACAGCCCAAGAACAAGAAAAATGAAACTGGGGGGCTGTGGTTGTTACTGAACCAAGTGGGCTTGTTACCAAACCAAGTGGGCTCACCTCCTGGTGAGTTAAATAAGACTATACCAGTGGAAGTTGTCTCACAAAGTAAACTGTATTTGCAGCAAATAGGAGGCCATGAGGAATCATTTCCAAAGTCATGGCGTCCCAGAACTAAGGGAAGCAGGAACTTTTATTTCAGTTGGGGAATAATATTCAAAAGGGAGAGGTGGGTATTCACTTCCACAAGCTCAGTTCGAGAACATGCTTCCACATAATGAGGCCTAAGCTCCTCCTGGAGAGATCTTTGCATTAAAAATAAAGCAAAGGTCATGGGCATAGCTCTTGTGGTGTGGCTTGTTCAGTTTCAGGATGGCTGGTGGTTACATCTCCTTAACCTACAAAAGGAAAAGAAACAGCTTGGAAAAACAGTTAATTGCTTCCAAACCCACCTTTGAGTTTCTCCTGGCACCTAGTCCCGGACATAGTCACTGAAGAGGGAGGGGGATTGCAGGAGGGGAAGAAATGTGCAGGGGAAACTTCAGACACTGCCCCCACCTTTCTGACGGACTGAACCACACATGCGCAAGCCACCCGCTAACAACAGAAGATCTGAACTGAGGCTGGAGCTGCAGCTAGGAGCCAGTTTGCAGTTCAAGACCAGCTGAGATCACTACCTGCTGAACCAAGAGACACAGTTATTGGTGGAAAATAACAGAATCCAGAATTTCCACCACACCACATTCATAATGTCCAGGACACAGTGCAAAATCACCCAACATCCAAAAATCAAGTAAATGGGACACACTATTAAGAGAAAAGAGGATCAACTGAGGTAGATCCCAAGATGACCCAGGTGTTGGAACTGGCAGATAAGGATTTTTCTTCATGTGCCATGAAGCTCGGTTATTAGGTGCATAAACAGTCTGTATTATGTCTTCTTGATAATGGACCCTTTTGGATTTCACAATGACCTCCTTTATTCCTGGTCATATTCACTGCGCCTGAAATCTGCTTTACCTAGTATTAGTATAGCTTCTCCAGCTTTCTTTCAACTAGTGTTAGCATGGCATATTTTTTCAATCTCTTTATTTTTAATTTATTTGTGTTTTTATATTTAAAGTGGGTTTGGGGTAGGCAGCATATAGTTGAGTTTGCTTTCTTATTCAATCTGACAAATTATGCCTTTTAAATGGGGTTTTTAGACCACTGTCATCTAATGTTACTGCTGATAATAGTTAGATTTGAATCTATCCTGTGATTTGTTTCTTATTTGACCAATCTGTTTTTTGTTTCCTTTTTCCTCTTAGACTGCTTTTTTTTGGATAATTTAAGTATTTTTTATGATTCCATTTAATCATCTTTTTTGGCTTATTCTGGATAAGTCTTTGCTGTATGTGTGCGTGTGTGTGCATGCCTTAGTGTTTACAGTACACATCTTTAACTTATCACAGTTTATCTTCAAATAATATCAGACCACTTCATGACGCCTGAACAACATCACAACAGTGCTCTCCCACCCCCACTGCAGCCTCCGTGTCCACGTTGTCACACGTTTTATTCGACGTGTTACATACCCCACAGAAAGTGCTCTCCATCCCTTTCTTCACATAAGGTTTCCATATTGTGTCATTTTCCTTCAGCATCTCTCAGCGCTGATCTGCTGGTGACCATGAATTATCTCAGCTCTTGTGTGTCTGAGAAAGTTGATATTTTATCTTATTTCTACCCTTTGTTGCCAGGCATAGAATCATAAATTAGCAGCTTTTTCTCTCAATACTCTGAAGACCTTGCTCCACTCTGCTCTGGCCTCAGTTCCAGTAAGAGATCTGCCTTCATCCTAACCTTTGTTCCTCTGCACTCAGCAGGTCTTTTTATCTCCTGTCTGATTTCATGATTATCTTGTTATCACCCTATTTAAGCAATTTAATTATGATGTGCTGTCTTCATACTTCTTAGACTTAGGGTTAATTAAGTGTCTTGGATAAGTGGGTTTATAGTTTTTTTTAATAAAATATGGAAAATTTTCAGTCATTATTTCCTCAAATGGTTTTTTCTGTTTTCTTCTCTTTCTCTTTCTGATTACACATATTTTAGGTCATTTGAAGTTGTCCTGCAGTTAACTTTCTGCTCATTTTCTTTGGTCTATTTTCTCTCTGTATTTTATTTTGAATGGTTTCTATTATATGTCTTCAAGTTCATTAATCTTTTGACTAATTTGCTCTTAATCTCATCTAGTAAGTTTTTCATTACAGATGTTTAGTTACAGACATTTCATCTCTAAAATTTTTGGGTCTTTTTCATATCTTCCATATTTCTACTTAACATCATCAGCTTTTTCTTTTTTTTACTGAAGTATTGACATACAATATTATGATAGTTTCAGGTGCACAACATAGTGATTTGACATTTATATACATTATAAAGTGATCACCATGATAAATCTAGTTCCATCTGTCACCATACAAAGTTATGACAATATTGTTGACTATGTTCCCCATGATGTAATTCCATCCCCATGACTTATTCATTTTATGACTGGAAGTTTGTACCTCTTATCCCCTCACCTATTTCACCCACTCCCGACCCCCTACATTGTCAGTCTTGTCTCTAACTTCTTGAACATGTGGAATATGATGACAGTAATAACACCTCATCTTTGTCTATGAATTACATCATCTGTGCTATTTGTGGTCAGTATCAATTGAGTGATTTGTCTCCTCATTACATGATGTGTTTTCCTGCTTTTTTGCGTACCAGGTAATTTTTGGTTGGCTGGTAGACATTGTGTATTTTTCCTTGTTGGAACCTGGATAGTTTGTACTCCTAAAAATATTCTTGAGCTGTTTCCTGGGACAGAGTTGTGTTACTTTGAAACAATTTGAAACATTCAGGCTGATTCTAAGCTTTTTTAGGTGGGATCTGAGTAAACTTTAGTCCAAGGCTGACTGTGTTCCACCACTGAGGCCACTCTGAATACTGGACACAATCTCCTGTGAGTTATGGGGCTTTCCTAAGCTATGTGTGGACTGGTTGAAACCAAACCATTCCTGTCTGTGTGAGCTCCAAGAGTTATTTCCTTTAATTTTTTGGTGTTTGATTCTGTAGTGTTGGGTAGTTTCCTCACATGGGTGCACTGGTCAGTACTCAGTGGAAGATGCAGTGGGCCCACTGAGAATCTGTGATGTTCTCTCTTGCTGCAGTTCTCTCTTCTTGGGTGGTCTTCTGTATGTGCTCTAGTCACCTCAGCCTCCCAGGACACCCAGTGCCATCTCTTCAACTCAGAGAGAGCTCAGGGGTCCACCTGGGTTCTCCTTCCCTGTGCTGGAGCCTAGAATTCTCTCTCCAGGCAGCAGGGCCATCACAGGGCCCACCTTGTCGGTTCCAGGTCTCTCAGGGATCACTGAACTCTGCTGCCTGAGACCCACTGTGTGAAAACTACTGTTTCATATATGTTCCCCAAGATTTTCAGTTGTTGTGGGAAGAAGGGTAAATTTGTTCCCTGTTATTTCACCTTGGCTGAAAGCATAAGTATTAAACAAAGATTTTAAAGTGATTGTCATAACTATCCTCCGTGAAGGTAAACAAATATGCTTGCAACAAATGAAAGAGGAGGAAATCTCAGCAGAAAAATTTAAAAAAGAAAATTTTAGAATTGGAAAATACAATATTAGAAATAACAAATTCTTTACATGGAATTTAAGTAGAGCAATAGAAATTAACATGGAAAATAGAATGAAAAAAGGGTGGAAAAATAACAGAGCCTCAGTCACTCTTAGGTAAGATCAAACTTTAATATACATGTGGTCGGCTTCAAAGAAGGAATGGAGAGAGAGAATGTGCAGACAAAAATACTTGAAGAAATAGTGGCTGGAATTATCCAAGTGATGGAAGATAGACATTTGCAAATATGATGCTCAACTAACACCAAGCAGAATGAAGACAGTCCCACATAGAGACACATCAGATCTAGCAGCTGGATACCAAGGCTGAAAAGCAAATGTTGGAAGCAACAGAGAAAAATGACACTTCACACAGAGTGGAGTAATGATTTGATTAATAGCTGACTTCTCATCAGAAACTATGGGGACCAGAAGAGAATGAGAAAAGAGATTTAAAGTGTTGAGAGAGAGAAAAAAAGACCTGTCAATCCAGAATCGTATATCCAGCAAAGATATCCTTCGAAAATCACTGTTGAAAGACAACATTTTCAGATTTAGAAAAACTAAAAGAAATTATTACCAGCAAATCTCTACAATAGAAGATGCTAAAGGAAATTCTTTAGGAGAAGGGAAATTATACCAGAAAAGGAATCTCAGATCCTCAGAATGGAATAAGTAGCTTCAGAAATGGTAAATATCTAGGTAAATGTCAAAGGCTACTCATTTTTTCTGCTTTCTCCTTCTAACTTTTGTATAATACACACAACTTAAAGTAAAAACTGTAATATTATGGGGAGGGTAGAAGGATGAATAGGTGAGCATAGAGGGATTTTAGGGCAGTGAAACTATTCTGTATGACACAATAATGGTGGATACATGTCATTAGACATCTGTCCAAACCCACAGAATGCACAACAGCGAGAGTGAACCTGGTGTAAACTGTGGACTTTGGGTGATGATGACATGTCAGTGCAGGTTGGTCATCTGTAACAAATACACCATCCAATGGGCAATGTTGATAGTGGGGGGCTGTGCATATGGGAGCAGGGCATATATGTACCAAACACTCAATTTTGTTGTGAAACAAAAACTGCTCTAAAAAAATAAAGTCTTTAAAAAATGATAATATTTTCTTCTGAGGTTCATAAGATATGTAGATGCAGTACATACAGTTACTACAGCATAAAGGATGGGCGGGGTGGCCCAATATGGCTGCAATATTTTCATATTTTACCTGAAGTACTAAAATGTTCATTGTAAGTGGAACAGGAAAAGTTAGAGATGGAGATTGTGAACCCTGGATAAATGACTGAAAAAAATTAGCCAATAGGACAAAATTAAAACAATGTAATCCACCACATGACCAGATCAAAGAAGAAAATCATGTGACATGCAGAAAATGCATTTGAAGAAATTCTACATCCATTTATAAAAGTCCAGGAAAGTAGAAGTAGAGGGAACTTCTCTAACTTGATACAAGGCATCCATGAGAACCTACAGTTATCACAGACAGTAAGACTAAAGGCTTCCCCTGTAAGTCAGGATCAAGGCAGAGACATCCACTCTCATTGTCTCCAGTCCACACCACACTGGATTCTTAGTTGGTGTGAAATAGCAAGAAAATCAAATAAAAGGCATACAGATTGGAAAGGAAGAAGTAAAACTGTCTTATTTCACAGATGACATGACTGTCTGCGTAAAAAATCCTTAAGAATATAGAAAAAAGGCTACTGGAATTCATAAATGAGTGTAACAAGGTCATAGGATACAAAGTCAACATACGAACATCATTTGTATTTCTATACAGTGGCAATAAATGATTGGAAATTGACATGTTTTCTCTTTTGCTTGAGGAAGATGGTCCCTGAGCTCACACCTGTGCCAATCTTATTCTACTTTGTATGGGATGCTGCCACAGCATGGCTCGATGAGCAGTGTGTGGATCCATGCCCAGGATCCGAACCCGAGGACCCAGGGCCGTGGAAGTGAAGTATGCGAACTTAACAACTGTGCTACCATGCCGGCCCCCAGAAATTGACATTTTTAAAGTGCAACTTACAATAGCAACAAAAATCATATCATATTTAGGAATAAATCCTATAATATGCCTGTAGAATCTCTATGCTGAAAACTACAAAACACTGATGGAAGAAGTAAAAGAAAACTTCAATAAGCAGGGAAATGATCTTAGTCTATTCGGGCTGCTATAACAAAACCCACAGACTGGATAGCTTATAAACAACAGACATTTATTTCCCACAGTTCTGGAGGCTGAGAGTCCAAGATCAAGGCGCCAGCATGGTCACATTCTGGTGACAGCCCACTTCCTGGTTCATAGCCGGGCCTTCTTGCTGTGTCGTCACATGGTGGAGGGGACAAGGGCTCTCTCTGGAGCCTCTTTTGTTATAAAGACACTAATCTTGTTCATGAGGGCTCGACCCACATGACACAAGCACCTCCCAGAGGCCCCACCTTCTAACACTCTCAACCTTGGGGGTTAGGATTTCAACATGTGAATTTTGGGAGGACATAAGCATTCAGACCCCAGCAGAAATATACTGTGTTCGTGGATTGGAAGACTCGGTATTTTAAATATTAATTCTCCTTAAGTTGATCTATACCAATTACAATTCCAGCGTATTTTTGGTAGAAACTATGAAGTTGATTCTACAATTTATTTGAGTAGGCAAAGTAATTAGACAAGCCAAAACAATTTTGAAAAAGAAGAACAAAGTTGGAGGCCTTAAACTACCTGCTTTCCAGGCATATTATAACATTACGATAATCAATAGTGTGCTGGTGAACGAATAAACACACAGATCAGTGGAACAGAAGAGAGAATCCAGAAACAGAACCACACGTGTATGAGCAATTGATATTTGACAAAGTTGCAAAAATAACTTAATGGAGAAAGAATGGTATTTTCAAAAAGTGGCACTGGAAAAATTGAATATTCATATGCAAAAATATCCACCATAATATATAACTCAAAACAAAACAAAACCCCAAAATCCTTGGACCCATGTCTCACACCACATACAAAAATTAACTCAAAGTGAATCATAGCAGTAAGTGTAAAATCTAAAACTATAAATCTTCTAGGAGAAAATATTCATGACCTTGGATTAGGCAAAGATTTCTCAGGTGTGAAACCAAAAGCACACCCATAACAAATTTTGTTTAGTTAAACTTTATCAAAACTAAGAACTTCTTCTCTTCCAAAGACACTGTTGAGAGAAGGAAAACAAGTCAAAAACTGGGAGAAACCGTTTCTGCAACACATATCTGTGAAGGCTTTTTATTCAGTGTATATGAAGAACTCTTAAATCTGAATAACAAAACAAACAACCTCGTAAAAAATTGGCAAAAGATTTGAAGAGGCACTTCAGCAAAAATGATACACAAATGGAATGAAAGTACAGGAAAAAATGCTCAACATCATCAGTCATCAGAGAAATTCAAGTTAAAATCACAATGAGATACATGTGTGCACCTTTCAGAATGGCTTAAAAAATTAGCAACAATATCAAGTACTGGCAAGGATGCAGAGCAACCAGAATGCTCGTACACTCCTGCTGGGAAAGCAGAATGTTTCAGCCATATTGGAAAACCTTTTGAGAGTTGCTTGTAAAGTTAAAGAAATGTTGACCATGTAATCTTTCTGATCCGGTAATCATATTCTTGGATATATGTCAAAGAGAATCAAAAAGTTACATTCACACAAAAATCTGTATGTTGATGTTTATAGCAGACTTATTCACAATTTCCAAAAACTGGAAACAACCCAAACAGACAATCTGTGGATATAAACGGTCTTCAGCTAGTAAATAAGTGGCACATCCATCCAATGGAATATTATTCAGTAATGAAAAGGAATAAGCATTTTATATGTGAGACGAAATGGATGAATATCAAATACAATCTGCTAAGTAAAGAAGGTAAATCTCAAGAAGTTGTTACACAGTGTGTGATCCCACCCCTGTGAGATTCAGGAAGAAGCAGAACTACTGATAGGGAGCAGATCAGTGTTGGCTAGTGGGGAGGAGGGGCTGCCACAAGGGGCAGACGGGGAATTTTGGGAGCAGCAGAGCTGTTTTCTGTCTTGATTTCTGTGGTGGTTTATGAATGTATGTGTTCATAACAAATAGTACTGTAAAATAAAAAAACTTGACTTTTATGGCATGTGAATCATGCCTCCATTACTTCCTTTGAAAAAACCAGTAGGAAAGTTTTAAAAAGACAAATAAAGGGGAAAAAACTGGAGGAAACGAATAGAAAAAAGAAATAAAATTACAGACCCAAAACTATGTCAATAGCTATTTATTTTTAATTTTATATATTTTTAATAAAAATTATATATTTTAAAGTATCCAATGCTGATTTGATGTACATATACTTAGTGAAATAATTACTGCAGTCAAGCTAATTGACACCTCATCTCCTCACACAGTTACCATTTTTTTGTGATGAGAGCACCCAGCTACTCTTTTAGCGGATCTCAAGTATTCAGCACAGTAGTATTAACTGTGGTCATCGTGCTGTACGTTAGATCTCTGGACTTATTCAACCCATGTCACTGCATCTTTGTACCACTGACCACCATCTCCCCCCCCAACCCCAGCCCCTGGTAACCGTTCTAATCTCTGCTTCTATGAGTTCCATGTGTTTTTTTGTTTTTTTAGATTCCACGTATAAGTGACATTATACCATATTTGTCTTTCTCTGTCTAGCTTGTTTCGTTTAGCATAATGTCCCCCAGGCTCGTCTGTGTTGTCACAAATGGCAGGATTTCCTTCTTTCTCATGATTGAATAATATTCTGTTGTGTATATGTACCACATCTTCTTTATCCATTCATCTGTCAACGGACACTTGGGTTGTTTCCATATCTCGGCTACTGTGATTAATGCTGTAGTGAACATGGGGGTGCAGATAGCTCTTTGAAATACTGATTGCACTTCCTTTGGATATATCCCAGGAGTGGGATTGTTGGATCACGTGGTAGTTCTACTGTTAATTTTTTCCCTTACGTTCTTTTATTTATCATATATGTGCAGATCTGTTTTATGTACAATGATTGGTTCTATCAATCACACCAAGGTGTTCTATTGATACTATTGCTAATTTTTTGAGGAACCTGCATACTGGTTTCCACAGTGGCCACACCAATTTACATTTCCACCAATAGTGCACAAGGGTTCCCTTTTCTCCACATCCTCAACAAGACATGTTATTTTTTGTTTTTTTGATCATGGCCATTCTAACAGGTGTGAGGTGATATCTGATTGTGGTTTTGATTTGCATCTCCCTGATGACTAGTGATGTTGAGCACCTTTTCATGTATCTGTTGGCCATTCGTATGTCTTTTTTTGAGAAATGTTTATTCATATCCTTTGCTCATTTTTCAGCTGAGTTACTTGTTTCTTGCTATTGAGTTGTATGAGTTCTTTATATATTTTGGATATTAATCCCTCATCAGATTACAGTTTGCAAATATTTTCTCCCATTCTGTAGGTTGTCTCTTCACTCTGTTGATGATTTCCTTTGCTGTGCAGAAGCTTTTTAGTTTGAATGCATCCCATTAGTCTACATTTACTTTTTTTGCCACTGCTTTTGGGGTCATGTCCAAAAAAAGCATTGCCCAGACCAATCTCAAGTTTTTCTCCTATATTTTCTTCTAATAGTTTTATGGTCTCAGGTCTTAAATTTAAGTCTTTAATCCATTTTGAGTTAATTTTTACATACGGAGTGAGGTAAGGGGTCAGTTCTTCCATGTGTGGAAAACCAGTTTTCCCAACACTATTTGTTGAAGAGACTATCCTTTCCCCATTGTGTATTCTTGACAACTTTGTCAAAGATCAATTTACCATAAATGCATGGAGTTATTTCTGGGCTCTCTCTTCTGTTCCATTGGTCTGTGTGTCTGTTTTAATGCCAGTGCCATGCTGTTTTGATTACTATGGCTTTGTAGTATATATATATATATATATATATATATATATATATATATATATATATATATATATATTGGTGAGGAAGATTAGCCCTAAGCTAACATCTGTTCCCATATTCCTCTATTTTTGGTATGTGGGGCACCACCACAGCATGGCTTGATGAGCAGTGTGTAGGTCTGCGCCCAGGATCTGAACCTGTGTACCCTGGGCCTCCGAAGTGGAGCAGGCGAACTTAACCACTATGCTACCAGGCCGGCCCCCATAGCTTTGTAGTATATTTTGAAGTCAGGAAGTGTGATGCCTCCAACTTTGTTCTTTTTGTTCAAGGCTGTTGCTGAACAACCTGTGCTGGAAACTCCTATCCCACCATCTTGTTTGCTCATCATTTTACACATTAGTGGACCGAAGAGTTCAGTTAAAGGCCGAGATTCTTGGGATGGATATAAAAATAAGACCCAAATGTATACTATCTACAAAAATTGCACTTTAAATATAAAGGCACAGACAGTTTGAAATAAAATAAAAATAAAAATCACAACAATTGGAAATGCAGTAGAGTTGCCTCTTTATGCAGATAGAATCATACATGAGGAAAAATCCGAAGAAACCCACAAACAGTTAGTACAGGTGCTGGAACAACTGGACACCCACATGCAAAAGCGTGAAGCTGGACCCTTACCTCACACCATCCACAAAATGAGTTCAAAATGGATCCAAGGCCTACATAAAAGAGCCAAAATTATAAAACTCATAGAAGAAAACATAGGAGTAAATCTTTGTGACTTGAATTTGGCAATGATTTCTTAGATATAACACCAAAAGCACAAGCAACAAAAGAAAAATTAGACAAATTGGACTTCTTCAAAATGAAAAACTTTTGTGCATAAAAGGAGAATATTAAGAAGGAAAAAAAGATAATCCACAATCCAAAATGGCAGAAAATATTTGCAAATCCCACATCTGATAAAGGTCTAGTGGCCACCAGGCTAGCCCCCTCTGCCTGGCAGGATGCCTTGAGTGATAGAAGTCTCGACCCCACAGCACCTGGACGCTGGTCATCTTCCACATTGTCAAGGAGTGAGTGCTGGACTGTTCTGACTTATTCAGAAACAGTGATGGAGCCCAGATTCCTTTCACAATCACCCTAGAGGTCAACGGCTTCAGTCTGCTCCTGAAGAACACACGGTGTTTGCGAGTCTGAGAACCAAAAGAATTGTCTTCACTTTTCTGAAAAGTGTGTCTTATTATTTCACATTAGTGACCATTTTCAAACTGGCTCTCAGTGGTGCCCTCCCACTTTGTTTATTTCTCTGAAAGTGGCCTTGGCGCCTTGGCTGTTCCCTGTTCCCAACCCCCACGGTGTGACAAGGTTGATGACATCCGATTCCTGGGATCCTGACCTAGATGGAGATTAACTCAGCCTCAGCCTGTGATGGGAAGTGATGGTCCCAGCTCTTCCTCCTCTCCCTCCCTTGTTCTCATCCTCCTGCTCTGCACAGTCTCAGAGTCGCCTGACTTCACCACTGACAAGTCCTGCAGAGCCCAGAGATGTCTCTTTGAAGAAAAGAAAAACTCTGGAGAAATCAGAGGGATAAATAAGGAATGCAGCCAATTCTTGCCTTGTCCTTCTCCCAGACTAATCCTGCTGATGGCCAAGAGGATGAACAATGAGAGAGAGTGGTTTCTCTCATTAGAATTTTAAAATCCTCCAAGTAATGGATCGTTTTGGAGCATCCTGTGTTTTCCTGCTTGTCCCAATAATATGTTATTACTAAACTTGAATAATTTTAATGGGGGAAATTCTTTATCTCATAAAAATGCTGAGCAGGGGATCCATTTAAAAAATGTTATCAAGGTAACTCCAGGGGTTTACAAGGAACAAGGAGCCTGCACCCCTGTGTTCCAGACACCAGCTGAGACCTTCTTGCCAGGAGCCAGGGCCCTTGGAGGGAGGGGTGGCCATGACCCTCCTCCAGCAGGGTGGGCCTTTTCAGGTGCATCCCCCCACATAGGCGCACACACCACAGGATCCTATGTTGGCCAGTGGCAGGCAACCAGCTAAGGATATGGGGACAAGCGAAAACTGCTCACTCAGACTGGGACACCCCTGGGCTAAACTCAGGAGCAAGGTGTGATCCAGGCCTGTAGACCCACAAACCTCACCATGAGTTCTTTCCATCTGGATATGGCAGTGGAAAGGAGAAGGTGCTGGGCGGGGAAAAGCATTACGTTGAAAAGAGCTCCTGCCTCTGCCACCCGCCTGGAGTTTGGTCTCCAACAAGCGTGGGTTTTCTCACCTTTAGAGAAAAGAGGGGTGGAAGCCATCGAGTTTCCTCGAGTGCTTGAGGGGCCTCATTTTCAGAGCTGCTCAGCTCCCTTCCCTGCCCTCAGTGTGTCCACGAGACCCCAGCCCATGGCCCCTCCCTTCCGATCTTTCCCTTTGGAAGCTTCAGATGTGCCCACTCAGGCATCCAGTGGTTTGGGGTCCTGAGATGACACAATTTTAATGAGTTTCCATCATTTCCAAAGGGAAAAATGGGAGGGAGGTGGCTTGTTACTGAGACAGATAGCAGCACACCTGGAAGGACAGGACACTCATTTCCATTTACCTCGTCTGATGACCCTCCAGTTCCATCAGTGGTTGAGTGAACGCAGCCTGTTCTTCCCAATCACGGTGCAAGTGTGTAATTTCTCCCAGTGGAATTTGATTTTAATGAGAGGCTAGCTCATAGGAGAGAGTCATTATTTAGATAGCGTGCACGCGTCAGGTTAATTTTAAATCAGCTTTTAGGTCAATCTGTCTTAATTATTCCATTAACTGTTTTTGACTAGCAATTTCAATAATTGTTTTAGCATAATACTTGGCAGTGTAATTGCTTTTTGGATTCTGTTCATTGTGATGTCAGAGTCAGATGCTGGGCTCCCTCCCTGTGCCCGAGTTGTGTGTGTGTGTGTGTGTGTGTGTATGTACAAGCATGTGGGGGGTGCTTCCTCTGATTATTAATGAATGCATTTTCACGAGGCTTATTGATATCAGGGAGCCCTGCCTTTATTTTTAAAAAATTGTTAAATAAAATTTTAATGTTAGAATAGTTTTAGATTTACAGAAAATTGTGATGATAATAAAGAGTTCCCATGTACTTCACACCCAATTTTCCCTGTGATTAGCACCTTACATTAGTATGGTCCCTTTGTCACCATTAAAAAACAGTAGAAAAGATCAATGAAACAAAGAGCTGGTTCTTTCAGAAGATAAACAAATTTGACAAACCTTTAGCCAGACTTACTAAGGAAAAAGGAGACAAAGCTCAAATAAATAAAATTAGAAATGAAAGAGGAGAAATTACAATCGACACCACAAAAATACAAAGGATTATAAGAATACTATGAAAAACCATATGCCAACAATTTGGACATCTAGAACAAATAGATAATTTCTTAGACTCATACAACCTTCCAAAACTGAATCAAGAAACGATAGAGAATCTGAACAGACCACTCACATGTGAAGAGATTGAAACAGTAATCAAAAACCTCCCAAAAAATAAAAGTCCAGGACCAGATGGTTTCTCTGGAGAATTTTACCAAACATTCAAAGAAGATTTAAAACCTATCCTTCTCAAACTATTCCAAAAATAGAGGAAGATAGAATACTTCCTAACTCATTCTATGAGGCCAACATCACTCTGATACCAAAGCCAGGCAAGCACAATACAAAGAAGGAAAATTACAGGCCAACATCATTGAGGAAGACAGATGCAAAAATCCTCAACAAAACATTGGCAAACAGAATCCAGCAATACATTAAAAAGATCATACACCATGATCAAGTGGGATTTATACCAGGGGCACAGGGATGGTTCAACATCCGCAAATCAATCAACGTGATACACCATGTTAACAAAATGAGGAATAAAAACTATATGATCATCTCAAGAAATGCAGAGAAGGCTTTTGACAAGATCCAACATCGCTTTATGACAAAAAGTCTCAACAAAATGGGTATAGAAGGAAAGTATCCCAACATAATAAAGGCCATATATGACAAATCCACAGCCAACATCATACTCAATGGGGAAAAACTGAAAGCCATCCTTCTGAGAACAGGGACAAGACAAGGGTGCCCACTATCACCACTCTTATTCAACACAGTACTGGAGGTTCTGGCCAGAGCAATTAGACAAGAAAAAGGAATAAAACGAATCCAAATAGGCAATGAAGAAGTGAAACTCTCGCTGTTTGCAGATGACATGATTTTATATATAGAAAACCCTAAAGAATCCATCAGAAAACTATTAGAAATAATCAACAACGACAGCAAAGTTGCAGGGTACAAAATCAGCTTACAAAAATCAGTTGCATTTCTATACTCTAATAACGAACTGACAGAAAGAGAACTCAGGAATACAATCTCATTTACAATCGCAACAAAAAGAATAAAATATCTAGGAATAAAATTAACCAAGGAGGTGAAAGACCTATACAATGAAAACTATAAGACATTGTTGAAAGAAATCGATGATGACATAAAGAAATGGAAAGATATCCCATACACATGGATTGGAAGAATAAACATGGTTAAAATGTCCATACTAGCTAAAGCTATCTACAGATTCAATGTAATTCCAATCAGAATTCCAATGACATTCTTCACAGAAATAGAACAAAGAATACTAAAATTCATTGGGGCAACAAAAACCCCAAATAGCTAAAGCAATCCTGAGAAAAAAGAACAAAGCAGGAAGCATCACAATCCCTAACTTCAAAATATACAGCAAAGGTATAATAATCAAAACAGCATAATACTGGTACAAAAACAGACGTACAGATCAAAGGAACAGAATTCAATGTCCAGAAAAAAAACCACACATATATGGACAGCTAATCATCAACAAAGGAGCTAAGAACATAGAATGGAGAAAGGAAAGTCTCTGCAACAAATGGTGCTGGGAAAATTGGACAGCCACATGCAAAAGAATGAAAGTAGACCATTATCTTTTGCCATACACAAAAATTAACTCAAAATGGATCAAACACTTAAAAGTAAGACCTGAAACTATAAAACTCCTAGAAGAAAATATAGGCAGAACACTCTTTGAGATCGGTTTTGGAGGGATCTTTTCAAATTCCATGTCTACTCAGACAAGGGAAACAAAAGAAAAAATAAACATGTGGGACTTCATCAGACTAAAGGGCTTCTGCAAGGCAAGGAAATGAGGATCAAAATGAAAAGACAACTGAGTGATGTCAGCATCATGGTGGAGTGAGCTTCCCCCACTGAACTCTCCCCCTCTAAGACACAACAAAAAGGGCATTCATATTCCAACAGAAGCTATTCACACAACACAGGCGACATCTGAGGCACTCAGGCAGCCATACACCCGAGGACGGAGGTGCTGGAATCCCTAGAGGAATTGGAAGGAGGTTAGAGGAGCTCCTTTCCTTCCCCAAGGACTGCGTCCCAGAGACTGAGACCACGCAGCTCTCAGAGGAGGGGGACGGGCGGCTCACCACGTGAAAACCCGGAGCTCTCCAAGACCCCTCATGGCTTGAGGGGATCCCCCTACGGAGGGAGCTGAACTGTTGCGAGGGTAGTTTCAACCAGCTAGCCCCTCAGGAGAGCAGAGAGTGACAGCGAGGTGAGAAACCTCTGAGATAGGGGAGGAGAAAGTAAGCGCCCATCTCCCACCCGGCCCACCCGACTGGCGCTTCATCACAGTGATGCTTCAGCTCAGCCCCATCCCCAGAATCAGCAGCCCCCAGGAGCCCAGGCCCCACCAGCAGGGACAGTGTGACCATGCCCCACCTCCACAGGCAGCAGTCCCCAGGTGCCCGGGCCCAACCACCAGCAAGGCGAGCCTGTGCCCCCGCACCAGAGGCAGTGGCAGCTCAGGCCCCACCAGGCCACAGCCCCAGCTGCTCTGGCTGGACCAAGCCACGGCCCCAGCTTTCCTGGATTCCCCATGTCACGGCCCCAGCTCCTTCGGCTGGACCGCCCTCCATTCCCTGGCTCCAGTGGCTTTGGCTTGGCCTGTGCTCAGGCTCCAGCTGACTTGGCACCAGCAACTTCGGCCCACAGCACTCCAGTTCCAGCTTCTTTGGCCCAGTGGCACCCCAGCTCCTCCTTCTTCAGCTCAGTGCACTCCAGGTCCAGCTTCTTCAGCCCAGTGGCACTCCAGCCCCTGCTTCTTTGGCCGAGCGGCTCTTCAGCTGCAGCTGCTTCAACCCACCTGCGCCCAAGCCCCAGCTGCTTCAGCCTAGCTGCACTCCAGTCTCAGCTGTTCCCACACTCCAGCTCCAGCTGTTCCCACACTTACCCCCCCAGCAGCCTCCACTCAGCCATGCCTCAGATCAGCCAGGGGTGACGAGAGTGCCTGCAGATTGAGGCAGGCCAGAATACACGGCCCTTGACTCCCAACCAGCAGCAGCAAGAGGAACTTGCGACCATATATTTTCACTATGACGAAAAGTAAACCAACACTGACAGGCACCATGCAAAAATATATTAAATCTCCAGACCAAAAGGAAAATGACAAGCACCCAGAAGTCAACCCAGAAAGCACAGAAATGTATCAGCTGTTTTTTTATAATTTTATTTATTTTTCCCCCCAAAGCCCCAGTAGATAGCTGTATGTTGTAGCTGCACATCCTCCTAGTTGCTGTATGTGGGACCCAGCCTCAGCATGGCCAGAGAAGCGGTACATCGGTGCATGCCTGGGATCCGAACCATGGCCACCAGCAGCAGAGCACATGCACTTAACTGCCAAGCCATGGGGCCGGCCCCAGAAATGTATAATCTTAATGGCAGAGAATTCAAAATAGCCATCATAAAAAAGCTTAATGAAATACAAGAAAACACAGACAATTCAATGAAATCAGGAGTTTCTTCACAAAGGAGATTGAAACCATAAAAAAAAATCCAATCAGAAATCTTAGAGATGAAAAATACAATAGAGGAGATAAAGACACATCTGGAAACCTTAAGCTTCAGAGCCGACAATATAGAGGAAAGAATTAGCAATATTGAGGACAGCAAAGCAGAAATGCTCCAGATGGAGGAGGAAAGAGAACTAAGACTAAAAAGAAATGAAGAAACTCTCCGAGAAATATCCAACTCTAGGAAATCCAACATAAGGATTATAGGTATTCCAAGGGAGAAGAGAGGGAAAAAGGAGCAGAGAACTTGTTCAAAGAAATAATATCTGAGAACTTCCCAAACCTGGGGAAGGAGCTGGAAATACCAGTGAATGAAATCAATAGATCTCCTAAATATATCAACACAAAAATACCCTCTCCAAGGCATATAGTAGTAAAGGTGGCAAAAGTCTATGACAAAGAAAAAATATTAAGGGCAGCCTGACCAAAAAAATAAATAAATAAATAACATACAAAGGATTTCCTATCAGGATCTCAGCTGATTTCTTGACAGAAACTTTACAGGATAGGAGAGAGTGGAACGATATATTCAAAATTCTGAAGGACAAAAACTTTCAGCCAAGAATACTCTATCCATCAAAAATATCCTTCAGATATGATGGAGAAATTATAACTATCCCAGATAAACAAAAGCTATGGGAGTTAATTGCCACAAGACCCCCAGTACAAGAAGTGTTCAAGAAGGCCCGCATACCTGAGAAAAAAAGAGAAAGGGGATTCAAAGTTTTGAACAAGGAGGAAAATAGGTCAACAAAACCAGAAAATGACAGTCCTCTATCAAAATAGATTAGCAAACACTTCAATATAAAACCAAAGATCAGGGGCTGGCCCAGTGGCGCAAGTGGTTAAATGCACGTGCTCCACTGCAGTGACTCGGGGCTTGCCAGTTCGGATCCCGGGCACACACTCACGCACCGCTTGTCAGGCCATGTGGCCTGTGGCAGGCGTCCCATGTAAAGTGGAGGAAGATGGGCATGGATGTTAGCCCAGGGCAAGTCTTCCTCAACAAAAAAAGTAAAAAAAGAGGAAGATTGGCAGATGCTAGCTCAGGGCCTATCTTCCTCACACACACACAAAAAAGATCAAGGGAAGGTAAGCACCAAGCATAAATATAACCTCATCATGTTAAACACAAACTCACAACACAAGAAGGAATAAGATATGACAGCAATAACTTAGAAGGGGAAGAGGAAAGAGATCGAATCAACTTAGTCTAAGGGAATAAGAGTCCATCAAAAAATGGACTATCACATACAAGATATTTTTTATACGAACCTCGTGGTAACCACTGATCAAATAATCAGAACAGAATCACACATGATAAAGAAAGAGAAAACTAAGGGAACTCCCATACAGAACTACCAAACTAAATTGGTAGTCTGAAACACATGGGACAAGAAACAAAAGAAATGCAAAAGAACCAGAAAAAGAGCGATAAAATAACAACAAGCCCCCATATATCAATAAGTACCCTAAATGTAAATGGACTGAACTCTCCAATCAAAAGACACAAAGTGGTGGGATGGATTAAAAAACAAGACCCAATAATATGCTGCTTCCAGGAAACACATCTCAGCTCTAAAGACAAACACAGGCTCAGAGTGAAAGGATGGAAGACAATACTCCAAGCTAATGGCAAACAAAAGAAAGCAGGTGTTGCCATACTCATATCAGACGGAGTTGACTTCATGATAAAACAGGTAATGAGAGACAAAGAGGGGCAATATATAACGATAAAAGGGACACCCCACCAAGAAGACGTATCACTTTTAAATATATATGCATCCAATACAGGAACACCAAGGTACATAAAGCAACTATTGACAAACCTAAAAGGAGATATTAACAACAACACAATAGTAGCAGGTGATCTTAACACCCCACTCTCATCAATGGACAGATAACCCAGACAGAAAATAAATAAGGAAATAATGGACCTAAACAAAATCTAAATGAGATGGACTTAATAGACATATACAGAGCACTCCATCCAAACACAGCAGATTACACATTCTTCTCAAGCGTGCATGGAACATTCTCAAGAATAGACTATATGTTGGGAAACAAGGCATGCTTATATAAATTTAAGAAGATTGAAATCATAACAAGCATCTTTTCAGACCATAATGCCATGAAGTTAGAAATCAACTACAAGGAAAAAACTGGGAAAGTGACAAAGCTGTGGAGACTCAACAACATGCTACTAAACCACCAATGGATCATTGATGAAATTAAAGGAGAAATCAAAGCATAGCTGGAGACAAATGAAAATGAAAATACACCGTACCAACTCATATGGGATGCAGCAAAAGCAGTCCTGAGAGGGAAACTCAAAGCAATACAGGCCCACCTTAACAAACAAGGAAAAGCCCAAATAAGCAACCCCAAACTATGCCTAACAGAATTAGAAAAATAAGAAGAAACAAAGCCTAAAGTCAGCAGAAGGAGGGAAATAATAAATATCAGAACATAAATAAATGAAAATGAAATTTAAAAAACAGTAGAAAGGATCAATGAAACAAAGAGCTGGTTCTTTGAGAAGATAAACAAAATTGACAAACCCTTAGCCAGACTCACCAAGAAATAAAGAGAGAAGGCTCAAATAAATAAAATTAGAAATGAAAAAGGAGAAATTACAACAGATACCACAGAAATACAAAAGATTATAACAGAATACTATGAAAAACTATATGCCAACAAATTGGACAATCTAGAAGAAATGGATAAATTCCTAGACTCATACAACCTTCCAAAACTGAATCAAGAAGAAATAGAGAACCTGAATAGACAAATCACAAGTAAAGAGATTGAAACAGTAATCAAAAACCTCCCACAAAATAAAAGTCTAGGACCAGATGGCTTCTCTAGAGAATTTTACCAAACATTCAAGGAAGACATGATACTTATCCTTCTCAAACTATTCCAAAAAATAGAAGAAGATGGAATACTTCCCAACACATTCTACGAGGCCAACATCACCCTGATACCAAAGCCAGGCAAGGACAATACAAAGAAGGAAAATTACAGGCCAACATCGCTGATGAACACAGATGCAAAAATCCTCAACAAAACATTGGCAAACCGAATCCAGCAATACATTAAAAAGATCATACACCGTGATCAAGTGGGATTTATACCAGGGACACAGGGATGGTTCAACATCCACAAATCAATGTGATACACCACATTAACAAAACGAGGAATAAAAACTATATGATCATCTCAATAGATGCAGAGAAGGCTTTTGACAAGATCCAACATGCACTTATGATAAAAACTCTCAACAAAATGGGTATAGAAGGAAAGTACCTTAACATAATAAAGCCCATATGTGACAAACACACAGCCAACATCATACTCAATGGGGAAAAACTGAAACCCATCCCTCTGAAAACAGGGACAAGGCAAGGGTGCCCACTCTTACCACTCTTATTCAACACAGTACTGGAGGTTCTGGCCAGAGCAATTAGACAAGAAAAAGGAATAAAAGGAATCCAAATAGGCAATGAAGAAGTGAAACTCTCACTGTTTGCAGATGACGCGATCTTATATATAGAAAACCCTAAAGAATCCATTGGAAAACTATTAGAAATAATCAACAACTACAGCCAAGTGGCAGGGTATAAAATCAACTTACAGAACTCGGTTGCATTTCTATATACCAACAACGAACTAATAGCAGGAGAACTCAAGAAGACAATCCCATTTACAATTGCAACAAAAAGAATAAAATATCTATGAGTAAATTTAACCAAGGAAGTGAAAGACTGATACAAGGAAAACTATAAGGCTTTACTGAGTGAAATCAATGATGACATAAAGAAATGGAAAAAGATTCCATGCACTTGGATTGGAAGAATAAACATTGTTAAAATGTCCATACTACCTAAAGTCATCTACAGATTCAATGCAATCCCAATCAGAATCCCAAGGACATTCTTCACAGAAATAGAACAAAGAATACTAGCATTCATATGGGGCAACAAAAGACCCCGTATAGCTAAAGCAATCCTGAAAAAGAAGAACAAGGCTGGAGGCATCACAATCCCTGACTTCAAAACATACTACAAAGTGATAGTAATTAAAACAGCATGGTACTGGTACAAAAACAGACACACAGATCAATGGAACAGAATTGAAAGTCCCGAAATAAAACCTCATATCTACAGGCAGCTAATCTTTGACAAAGGAGCTAAGGACATACAGTGGAGAAAGGAAATTCTCTTCAATAAATGGTGCTGGGAAAACTGGACAGCCACATGCAAAAGAATGAAAGTAGACTATATTCTTTTGCCATACACAAAAATTAACTCAAAATGGATCAAAGACCTGAAGGTGAGACCTGAAACTATAAAACTCCTGGAGGAAAATATAGGTAGTACACTACTTGTCATCAGCCATAAAGGGATCTTTTTGAATTTCATGACTACTCAGACAAGAGAAACAAAAGAAAAAATAAAAAAGTGGGACTTCATCAGATTAAAGAGCTTCTACAAGGCAAATGAAACCAGGATCAAAATGAATAGGGAATCCACCAGCTGGGAAAAAATACTTGCAAACCATAAATCTGACAAGGGATTAATCTCCATAATATATAAAGAACTCACACAACTGAATAACAAAAAAACAAACAACCCAATCAAAAAATGGGCACAGGAAATGAACAGACACTTCACCAAAGAAGATATACAGATGACCAACAGGCACATGAAAGGATGCTCAACATCACTAATCATCATGGAAACGCAAATTAAAACCACACCAAGGTATCATCTTATACCCGTTAGAATGGCTATAATCACCAAGACAAAAAGCAACAAATGTTGGAGGGGCTGTGGAGAAATGGGAACACTAATCCACTGCTGGTGGGAATGCAAACTGGTGCAGCCTCTATGGAAAACAGTATGGAGATTCCTCAAAAAATTATAAACAGGGCTGGCCCCGTGGTGTAGCAGTTAAGTGCGCTCACTCTGCCGCTGGTGGCCCAGGTCTGGATACTGGGCGTGCACTGACACACTGTTTGTCAGGCCATGCTGTGGCGGCGTCCCACATAAAGTGGAGGAAGATAGGCATGGATGTTAGCTCAGTGCTGATCTTCCTCACACACACAAAAAATTAAAAATAGGAATACCTTATGATCCAGCTATCCCACTACTGAGTATCTACCCAACAAACCTCAAATCAACAATCCAAAGAGGCTTATGCACCCCTATGTTCACCGCAGCATTATTCACTATAGCTAAGAAGTGGAAGCAACCCAAGTGTCTGTCAACAGATGACTGGATAAAGAAGATGTGGTATATATACACAATGGAATACTACTCAGCCATAAAAAAAGGCAAAATTGTCCCATTTGCAACAACATGGATGGGCCTGGAGGGTATTATGTTAAGTGAAATAAGCCAGACAGAGAAAGACAAACACTGTATGACTTCACTCATATGTGGAATATCAACTAATACATGGACAGAGAGAACAGTTTGGTGGTTACCAGGGGGAAGGGAGTTGGGGCGTGGACACAAGGGGTGAAGGGGCACATTTATATGGTGACCGACAAATAATAATGTACAACTGAAATCTCACAATGTTATAAACCATTATGACCTCAATAAAATTTTTTTTAAAATGATAGAGTAACTAATCAATATATTATTGCAAAAGACTGTCATAAAAAAGGCCTTTTTCTGGAGATTGAAAGCATTATAAAAAGAAACAAATTACAATGGAACAACTTTTAGAGTTTATATTTATAGAAAACAATTTTAGGACAAAAGTTAAAAAATTCAGCAAAATAATAGTAAATTATATAACAGTAAATTATATGCTACCATATTATAGGAATTATGTAAATTGCATAGCAGTAATTCTTAAATTTCGATGTTATCGGATGCCTTACCAAAAGTATTATGTTATTGGAAGTGATATTTAGATTAATACTTTACATACATTACTTTCCTCTAAAAGATATTAAAAGTTGGAGGTACTTCATGAGGTAACATTTTAAAGAACTGCTTATCTTTCCAGATACACCTCACTACTTACGAGATCCGGGTACCATATTGGTGTTATTTACTTGGTTGGAATTCCAAAGCGTCTGGACATGAGTGTGCACTAGTGTTGGTAAGATGGCACCCCTACAACATCTCCTGGCTCTGGAGTGTTCTGGGTAAGGGACAGGTGCCTTAAGGCCCCATGCTGACCAGAGGCAGCTACGGCAGCGTGGCGATGGCAGGGGTGGCGGCAGTCGTGGTGGGGGTGTGTTACATGAATGAGAGAGGGAGATGCAGAAACCTCCAGGGGTCTGAAGTCTGTCAGGGGAATTGGTTGTTCAAATATCAAGAGGTTCAAAGAAATCAGTTAGATAAACCAGAAAGAAAAGACAGTCTAGAAGTAGAAAGTGGGAAGAATGAGGAATTGGCCCGTTAGTATCTTCCTTGTTCTGTTGCTTAGAAGCTGAGCACTGAACCTGGGGTCTTTTGTCAACTCAAGTGGCTGCAGGCAAGGAAGGCTGGGAGGCCTTGCCACAGATCGCCCCTGATTCTCCCGGGGCAGAGTGGAGCCAGGAGCCAGTTTGCAGGTTCCCTTCACAGGTGAACACCTGTGGGGACCAGTCATCCCCGCTGAGGCTGTTCTGAGAAGTGTTCATGCTGTCACACAGGCTGCCCTTGCACTATGGGGCTGGGGCAAAGTGCAAATAGAGACCACGTACCATATAGCTAAATGTTCCAATATATACACATATAAATCAAGCAACAAATGGTTGACTAACATATGTCACTCCTTTTTCTCTGGATAAACTAACCCTTCACACTGACCAGGAAGGCCAGATGCAAATGTAATTCTTAGGCTCCTTGGAGTCTTGCACCAGACATGGTGAGAGGAGGGGAGCCGACCCGGCTAGCTTTGCCCCTTCTCTTCTCACTCTCAACTCTTTCTGACACTGTGAAGGCCCCACCTCTGCGTTCGAATCTGTCCACATTCCTCAAAACTGCCATCTCCTGGGCCCACGCAAGCCTAGAGAAACGCACTCCTTAGTGGCAAGATGCCACACCTCACGATGGCAGACCCGGGGAAGAGAGGCCCTCACAGGCCTACTCTGGGAACGGGGCTGAGGCTGTTTGGGCGTGGAATTCTGGACTTCTTGGTAGCTGGGGCGTGGATTAGAAGAGGGGTCAAGCAAATTGACTCATGGGCCAAATATGCACCCTCCACCTGTTTTTATAAATAAAATTTTATTTGAATATAGCCATGCTCATTCATTTACACATTATCTACGGCAGCTTTCTTGCTACAGTAGCAGAGCTGAGTAGTTGTGACAGAGATCATATAGCCTGCAAAGCCTAAAATATTTACTCTCTGGACCAAGTGGGAGTGGGCAGGCTCCAATGGGCTTGCCTCCTTGGCTCCAGGCTTGAGAGATGTGGCTAGAGGAAGGCCAGAGTGGAGTTCCCTAAAGGGTGGAGACCCCAACCTGAATCTGACCTTGAGGAAACATCAGACAAATCCAAACTGAAGGAAATTCTGCTAAAACAATAGGCCTGTGCTCTTCAAAATGCCCATGTCATGAAAGACAAAAAAGGGTTAAGGAACTATTCTCGATTAAGGAAGAGTAAAGGGACATGACAACTAAAAACAGTGAGATGACTACAAGACTGGATCTGGGAGCAGGGAAAAAATATGCTATAAAAAAAACAATATTGGGATAACTGGAAAAATTTTCACAGGTCTGTTAATTAGGTAATAGCACTGTATTCATTTTAATTCCCAATTTGAGAATTATGCTGTGATAATGTAAGTAGATGTCTTGTTTTTTAGGAAATACACAATAAAATAATAAGGATAAAGGGATATGATGGCTGCAACTTACTCTCAAATAATGATAATAAAAATGCATACATGTAGAGAGAGAAAATAAAAATAAAGCAAATGTGGAAAAATGTTAACAGTGAATCTCTGTGAAGTCTTTCTAGGAGGTCTTTGTATTCTTGCAACTTTTCTATAAGTTCGAAATTATTTCCAAATAAAAAGTGGAAAAATAAAATATAGGGACAAGGCATTCCATCTCCCCTCCTCACCCACTGCACCCCTCCTCCCACCATTGTGCTCACTATCATTCAACAAACTATAACAAATAACAAATGAAAAGGACATGAGTATAGTTATGGAAAGGAAAAAGAAAAAAAAAGTCATTTTTGGCAGTGGCTGTAATGACCTCTGCAAGGCCCGCAGCGGTCTTCTTAGGCTTTGCTGAATCACAAGACGACCCAGGCCTCCTCAGCGCAGCTAGAAGGCTACAGGGCAGGAGCCGCAGCAATCACAGAGCAGCCTCAGGTGTTCTTTGCAGCGAGGTCCTTGCTGCACTTCATTCAGTAGGTGCAAGGAGTCGAGATCCACACTGGGGCCTTTACGAGAGCTGCTTTGATGTAAAGCCCCATGCCTCACAGAGACGATCTCACAGTTCCACAGGCGTAGTTTCCAGGGTCTCTGCACGGGTCGTGCCCAGTTACAAGAGTTTCACACGCAGGAAGCTCAAAACAATCGTTTCCCCATCGGGTAGTTAGAGGTTCGCCAGTCCAGATGCAATTTACTAATGATCATTTTTACTGTAAGCAATGTTGCCTAGCTAAATAGTTGACACATACTTTCAGGGAGATAACCTAAGGTTAGATTCTCATGCGAAAGTGTTTGTTAACCCTTTGCCCATAGTCCACCTCCACGACTTTGGCTGACATTTTCAACATAGAAAAGGACAAGTTAGCACATTTTGTGATAATGAGGATTTGTATTAACCAGTGGGGTAAGGATGTCCCCTCCATGTCCTGTGCAACTGGAATAGTCTTTGGCCATCTGTCTTTATAATGCCTAAAATACCCCCTTTATTCTGGGAATTCTAGGCATTTTATATCAAATGATATTACACCATAGTTTTCAGCAAATCAAATATACTACAATGAAATTTATTTAACCTTTTTAGAAAAAGTGTAGTATTTCCCTATACACTAAGTGCAAATCAAGAGTTTTATCCAGTCTAATAGTACAGCTTAGGCCTTTACAATAACCAATGATTGCTTTAAAAATCTGCGTCGCTTTTGAAAATGTTTGCATTCCCATAAATTTTCACTCGATGGCAGCAGAGGACACTGCTCAGGCTCCAGTGCAGCCTTAAATTGACTCAAGCATTCTCGGTCCAAAGCTGTTGTCAGACTCCAGGATGCTGTTTAGGTGGCCTGGGGTTACCCTTTGCCACACATGGAGAGCTTTCTTTAACCTTGTATTGGTGACCCCAAACCATATTAAACTGCTGTCATTGTAGCTCTGCCTGGACCTGCTGGCCACGGCACAGCCCTTTGTCTGCTTGGGTGCTCTCAAACCTCTCTCCATGTAGATTCAAGTTTGAGTGGAATTGCAGTCAACTTGGCAGTTCCGCCTGCTTTATCAGGTGGCGGCCCATCACAAGCATGGGGTCTTCAGGTTCATTCTTTTGTCTTCGCAGCCCCCCTCCAACCCTCCCAGCGAGACATTAACCTATCCCGGTAGCTCAGCTGCAGTGGGTTTCGGCCCAGGTCCCCTTCATAAACAGTGAGCAGTGTCTCCTCTTGGTATGAATCTGGTTTTACTCCAGCCCGCTTCTGCCCTAATCTCTTGTCATATGCCGCAGAGTTTTCAACTTCAGAGAACAGGCAGATGGACTCTCCCTCTCAGACATTTAATGCCTTGTCAGCTTTCCTTCCCCACCCCTCTATCTCACAGTCCATTGGTCAAACTGCATGGAGGGTCCGAAAGTCTAGCCCACTGCTCCACCACTCTGAAATGCCCATGGGCATGGGTCTTCTTAGATTCAACTAATTCAGATTCACAAGACCACTGTGGGCCACATACCATCCTGGCCTATTCAAGGCCATAGGGCAGGAACCACATATGCTAGCAAGGCAGTGTAGCTATTCCTAGCAGTGGGAATATTTACTGCAGTCCACTCAGCAGACGGCTCAGGTGCAGGAAGACAAGAGCTACAACAGGCAGTCACTCTGATTTAAAAACCTCATGCCCCCGACCCCCGCGAAAATATCTTTGGTGACAACTCCATAGGCATGGTTTCCAGGGTCCCCACAAGGGACTTGCGGGTTAGAAAAGGAACCTAAGGCCATGGTGACTCCCAGTCCAGACAAAAGTTACAAACCAGGAGTCATTTTTATTATAAGCAAAGTTGCCTAGTCACATAGTCTACACATACCATCTTTCTGTTTTCAGGAAAACATAGTTAGGAATCTAATCAGAAGTCAGATTCTCATATAAAGGAGAAAAGATTTTAATACATTACTCACAACCTAGAAATTAAAAGAATCGAATGGAAAACTCCTAAAATGAATGAAGGAGTTCAGCAAGGTGGCCAGATAGGGGGAAGAAGAGCCTTTTTATATACCAGCAATGATTAGAGAAGTAATGGGACAAATATTTCTCCTATGATAAGAACATAATGACTTAATATACATCATATACCAAAACATGTTCTAGCCCTACATAAAGAATAATTTAAAACTTGATTGAAAATTCCTGAATAAACGAACCATGTTGATTGGATGGAAAGAGTCAGTACTGGAGAGATGTAAGTGCTCTTCAAATAAACTACAAATATCGCATAATCCCAGTAAAAATCCCAGTAGAATTTTTCTAAGGAATTTGAAAAACTGATCCTAAAGTTTAGCTTGGAAGCATACAGGTGCGAGAAAATTTTGGAAGAAAAGACTTGAACTTATTTTGTAGATATCAAACCTACTAGAAAGTTATAGTGATCAAAAGTGCAGCTTTGGCTCAGAAATATGTGTACGTATCAGCAGAGCTGAATAATTATGTTCAGAAAAAAACACTTCAGTTTTCTTTTATGTTGACATAACATCTATACATAAAACACATAAATCTTAGGTGCAGAGCAGTGAATTTTTACATGTGTATACATCTGCTTAGCCACCACACAGATCAAGGTATAGATCATTTCTGGTACCCCAATAGGTTTGCTTGTGCTCTCTCCCAGTCATTATCACTCCCCCCATCAAAAGTAACCATGGGTTGGTTTTGCCTGTTTATGAACTTTATACAAATAGAATCATACAGATGTAACCTTTTGTGCTTGGCTTATTTTGATCAATATTGTATTTGTGATATTCATCCAAGTGTGTGCATGTAGCAGTAGTTGTTCTTTTTCCTTGTTGTAGTATTCCATTCCATAAAATAGTATTCTATTATATGAATATAACATAATATAGTTATCCATTCTAATGCTGATAGACATTGGAGTTGTTTCCAGTTTTTGATCATTATGAATAAAACTGCTATGAACATTCTCATTCATGTCTTTTGGTGGACATAAGCACTCATTTACGTTGGGTATATACCCAGAAATGGCACTGCTAGGTCGTAGGATGAACATGTAAGTATAGCTGTAGCAAATACAGTGGGGGTTGAGAGTCTTGGTTTGTAGTGGTATCTCAATTTTGGTTTTACTTTGCATGTCCTTGATGACTAATGATACTGAATGACTTCTCATCATGCCTTGCCCTTTGGCTATCCTCTTTTGTAAAGGTCACTGCAAGCCTTCTGCCCCTCCTCTCCTCTAAAAAATTGATTCAGATGTTTTCTTATCAATTTATAGGAGTCCTTTGTCAGACACATTTCGCAAATATCTTCTCCTGGCCTGTCATTTACCTTTTACTTTCTTAACGGTGTCTTGATGAATACAAGTTCTACTAATTTAATTAATGTATAAGTTAATCCTATTTAATTTCTAAATTAAATTGAATTAATTTGTTAACCTTTTATAGCCACTGTTATTTGTGTCTCATTTAAGAAATCTTTGCCTGCCCTTACAATTAACATTGTCTTATGTTTTCTTTAATAGTATTATTGTCTCATTTTCCACATTCAGGTCCATGAAGGTTCTGAAATTAATTTTTGTGTATTGTGTGAGACAGGGGTCAAGGTTCATGCTTTTTCATATGACTATCCAATTGACCCAGCCTCATTTATTGGAAAGACCATCCATTCCCCCACTGAATTGTACTGGAGGTTCTAGCTAGTACAATTAAGGTAAGAAAAAGAAATAAACTGTCCAGATCGAAAAGGAAGAAGAAAATGGTCTTTATTCACTGATGACATGATTGTCTACGAACAAAATCCTATAGATTGTATAAAAAGCTACTCAAACTAATGAGCGAGTTTAGCAAGTTTTCAGGATGTAAGATCAATATACAAAAATCAATTGTATTTCTATATATTAGCAATAAACCATTAAAAATTTATAAGTAATACTATTTGCAATAGCATAAAAAGTATGAAATAATTAGAGTTAAATCTGACAAAAGATGTGTAAGGCCTGTACACTGAAACTGAAAACTACAAAACACTTCTGAGAGAAATTACATAATACATAAGTAAATGCAGATACATACCATTTTCTCAGATCAGAAGACTCAATATTTTTAAGGTGTCAATTTTCCCTAGGTTTATCTATAGATTCATTGCAATCTCAATCAAAATCTGTGCAATTTTTTTTGTTAAAACTGGCAAACTGATTCTAAAATTCATTTTGAAATGCAAAGGGTATAGGATAGCCAAGCCAACTTTGAGAAAAAAGAACACAATTGAAAGATTTAAATGACCTGATTTCAAAACTCATTGTAAAGCTATAGTAATCAAGACCATGTGATATCAATGCTAATACAGATAAATAAATCAATGAACAGAATAGAGATTCCATAAATAAACTCACACTTATATGATCAATTGATTTTTAAAAAGGTGGCAAAGGCAATTTGGTAGAGAAAAACTAGTCTTTTCAACAAATGGTTGAAACAACTGGGTATCTACATGCAAAGAAATTAACTTCTACCCATATCTCACACTATATATGAAAATTAATACAGCATAGATCGCAGACATAAATTTAAAATTTAGAACTATAAAGCTTCTTGAGAAAAACCGGACAGAATCTTTGGGGCCTTGGGTTAGGAAAAAATTTCTTAGATATGGAACCAACAGCACAATCTATAAATAAAAATTAATAAATTAAACTTTATCAAAATTTAAAAAGTTTGCTTTTGAAGTATTTAAAAAGTCTGCTTCTGAAACAACTTTTAAGCCACAGACTGAAAGAAAATATTGAGTCACATAACTGGAACGACATATCCCGATAATGTAAAGAACATTCAAAAATGAATAGTAAGCAAATGAAGAACCATGTTGACAGCTTTGTTTGTAAAAAAAAAAAAAAAAAACCAGAAACTGGAAACAACCTAAAAGTTCAACAATGAGTGAATGGATAAACAAACTGTGGTATAGCCACGTAATGGACTACTACTCAGTGATAAAAAGGAAATGAACTATTGATACACTCAGCAACACTGCTGAATCTCAAAATAATTAAGCCCGACTCTCCTCCTCCTAAAAAAGCACACAGTAAACATTCATAATACAATTCTATAAAATGCAAACTAATCTATAGTGACGGAAAGAAGAGCTATGGTTATCTGAGGAGTGGTCATGGCAGTCTGTGACTGGGAGGAGGAATTGCAAATAGGCAGAAGGAAACTTTTGGGGGTGGTGGCTACGTTCACTCTTGATTGTGGTGACGGTTTCAGGGGCATATACATATATACATAAAAATCAAATTGTACACTTTAAATATGTACAGGCTTTTTGTAAGTCACCTCAATAAAGCCATTTAAGACAAAAGGTATGGAGGAACACAGAGGCCACATACGGTGTTTTAAACGGCCCAGGTTTTGCCATGAGACAAAGCTGGACTGACAAGTCACTTAGACTCCTCTGTAGAGATAATACCGCCCTCGCAGGGCTTAAGAAACAGCGAAAACTCAGGTAAAGGCCACGGCACTTGGCTAGGCACTCAACTTGGGCGCGCCACGCGAGGTGGAAGGGCGGCGGCAGGCAGCCTGCAATCAACTTCAAGCTGGAGCGCATTTTGGGTCTGTGACTTGAAGCAAGTTCTTTCACTTCTTGGTTTCACTGTCTCAGCTGCAGAGGTGATTAAACCACACAATACACCTAACCAGCCAGGCGCCAGGGACACAGGCGAGGAGGCGTCACGGCGTTCTCCGAAGGAGCAGGTGGAGGTATGCTGACCGCGCGGGGGAGACTCTGGCTGGTTCCTGGCACCCGATGCAGGCGGGCGGAGGGGCGGCAGGAGTGACCAGAGTTGGGCGCCGTGACGGCTGGAAAGCTCAGAGGATTGGAACAGGAGGGGCGGCAAACACGCAGTCGACCCACATCAGCACCGACCACCACGGGGGCACCACCTCCCACCCTGCCCCGCAACCTTGGGCGCAGGCGCAGTGAGGTGGGCAGGGGAAGAGCCCCAGCCCCTAGCCCCGCCCCTCCCTAAGCCAGGTCCCTATCCCCGTCTCCTGGTCTTGGCCGCCCAGGGGAGGCGAAGCGGCCGGGCTGCGAGCTGCTGTGCAGCGGCAGGTGAGTGCAGCGAGGCGGTCGCAGGGGCCCCAGGTTATTTGCACCGGCTTGTTTGCAGGAAGGGAAAGCGGGGCGTTACTGGTGCTGAGTGGGACGGGGTCCCTCCGCTCACTTAGGACCGAGCCCCCAAGTCCCGTCGGGAGTGGGACAACGACGCAGGAGGTGCTTCGTGCATCCTTGCGCCGGCGTCACGGGCACTTGCAAAACCAATGCAGCCCCTGGGTGGTTTGCTTCTTGCCGGGTGGAGAGTTTTCCGTTTAAATACAGTTGTTGCTTCCCGAGCTTGTGAAAGATTACCTATTTTAAAGTTAAAACAAAGTCCCCAGTCCCATCTAGAAATGACTTCTTAGGGGCACCTCCATTAGATTGCCACAGTAAAGGTATGTTCTTGTATTTTTTCTTGAAGCAAAACAAAATAAAATACATTCTTATCAAAGTATTGCTCTACTACTCAGTTTCATTTCTGAAGACCCCTGTAAAATGTAATATATGAATGCCAATATAGTGTGTGAGCACATGAGGGAACAGGCACAGAGAAGCAAAGTCGCCTCCCAAAGATTTCACACCTATTACGGGCAGAGTCAAGGTCGGAAACTCAACATTCCAGCTTCAGAACTCTGTGCTTCTTGCCTGTTCAATATTGCCTCCAGGCTACGTTCTTGTCAAACTGTGGTTAGACATTTATTTACTTCAATTGCTTTTTTTTTTTCATAAAGAATAAAATGGCTGGATCCTGGATACTAATTTGCCTCACTAATAGATGAGGCAAAAGTCACCCAGGGTCACCTGATGTGTTCCATTCATACCTGAATTTAAAAGACATATGTTAGGAAATTATTTTACTTGCGATCACGTTATGAAAAACTTACTTACTATTGAAAACACTCATCTATCTCATTTTTGTCTTAAGGTAGTCAAATCTGTGTGTGAGAATACTTGCAGTTTTATAGTAGCTTTTGTCCATTCCTTAGAGTTACAGTGGCTCCCTTAAAGAGGAGACCCGTCTTCACTGCGAGCTGGCCCACAGTCCTCTCCAGGGCTGCACGGTGGCTGCCAGCCAGCTAAGTAGACTCATAAGTGGCCGTGACTGTCAGACTCTCTTGATGCTCGGCAGGCTGCTGAGTTTTATTTCCCCACCATAGCAATATCGAACACTATAGGAACAAGAATAAAAGCTCTCCATAGATGACACACCAAAACACAAACTTGGCTTACAAAATAGTACTACAGCTTTTCTTCTGTGTAGGCAAAGCCTTTTAGGTAGACTTGAGAGGTTCTCTCTGTGTTTAATTTCAGTGGGGTGTGTTTCACATGTTGTCAGGAACAGATGCACAGTTTTATGGATGAGTTGTCTCTTTCCCTCCTGTCTAGCGGTTTTATGGTTTGATAGTTGCCGTCACGTGTTGTCCTCCGCCTCCAGCCCAGAACCAGATCTTATGATATTTTGATGCTCTATTCTGTGATCATATTTGGGAATCTCAGACCCAGTTTAGTTCAGATTCTGTGTTCTTCGCCTCCCGAAGCCCACGGCTTCCTGTGAGGTCAGGGCACCTAGCCCCAGTTGGCAGCTGTCTTTCTCAGCTTCTTTTTAAGAAGAAGGGCCTCGAGCCTCAAGTTTGGCTTGAGACTATTGTCTTGCAGAGAGCAAGACTCCTTTACCCCATAGGAATTGAGTTATGGCTGCCAGTGCTGGGCTCCATGCCTAGGTCCCAGTAGGCGTGGGGTTGCCCTCCTGCCACCACTGCATACATGTGTACCTTGTGCACTGAGACCATTTTTTAATTCTTGAGCCCAACTGTGGCTTATTGGCTTTTCTCTTTTTATATTTTATCATTCATTGTCAGCTCCCAGAGGACAGGAACTGTTAGTTTTGTTCATCAGTGTAACTCTAGCATGCAGAGTGGAACCTGACACATAGTAGATATCCAGTAAATATTCATTGGATAAATAAATATTCCTTGCAGTTTTGTAGGACAGGAATTCAGACAGAAGACAGTGAGGAAGATTCATCTATGCTCCGTGATGTCTGAGACCTCAACTGGGGCAGGCTGGGCATCTCTCTCTATCGTGTGGTCTCAGGACCTCCCTATGTGTGTCTCCAGCACGGCAGCCTTAGGACAGTTGGAATTTTTACATGGCGGCTGAGGGCACCAAGAGCAACTGTTTCAAGACACAAGAAATGGAAGCTGCTTGTCTCTTAAGGGCTGGGCCTGGAAGCTGGCACAGCATCACGCTTGAAGTATTCTGTTGGTCAAAGCAGTTATAGAACCTGCCCAAATTTAAAGGGAGGCGACATAGACCCCACCTCTAATGGAAGGAGTGTCAATTTATGGCCATCTTTAATCTGCCACCTTGAATATTAGAAAAACATCTGTGTTAGAAGGCATCTCAGAGGTAATGTCTTCTCACCTGCCATGTTCTGGACATTTCTTTTATAAATAGCAGCCCCAACAAAGGCAGTTCAATTTTTGCTGAGACATTTTCAATGACATGAAAGTAAGCCTTTGCTGGGATGTTAGACCAGCCTCTGACGTTAACTTTGAGATAAAGTGAGTCATAAAAATGGAGAGTTGATTTGATCACTGGGAGTCCTCATTTTTAAGCTAATCTTTTTGAAATTTGTAATACAAAACTCCAAGTAAAGCAACAGTTATAGTGCTACCCAGGGAAAGTGGGAATCTCTGGGATGCTGAAATCTGAACCATGCAGGATGTTAATGTGTCGGGCGTAAGTCCTCTAAGTTGCATTTAAAGTGGAGAAAACCGGTTGAGAGGCAACGGCCGTAATTAAAGAGGGGTGCTACAGTCCTGACGTTAGAACAAGGCAGCCAATCAGCTCGATGGATGCTGTTGAGGCTAAATGGGAAGGACTTTTGTGTCACATCTGGTGTGGCTGATGAGGGGTGGGGAGAACTGGTGCCTCCAGGGTTTGAGTCTTGGTGGCTGGAGTTGGACTCCTTTCACTGAGGCATTAAAGGAGGAGGATGAGCATTTGTCACTGAACTGAGATGATTATGAAATCCAGGCTATATGCTTGAACCTGACACATAAATACATAGTTCATCAGACAGAATATGAGACTGCCAGGTCTCTACTTGGGGGCCAGACTACTTCGGACATGAAATCCGTTGGGCATGCTCACAGACTAGACTAGGTAGCTGTTGCCGTGTTGTTCTGCCAGGAGTTTAGATAGTCTTTCACAGGTAGTGTAAATCTATTTAAGAATTTTTTAGTGAGAGAATGACATAATAAATTAGGAATTTTAGGAAGATCACCTTATTGGCATTGTAGGGAGTCAATTAGGAAAGGGTAAGTCCAGCTATAAGTCTATTTCCTTAGTCCAGGGGTGTGAACTAAGCCCAGGTCATTAGTAATGGAAATGAGGTGACAGATTTGAGAGTTCTCTAGGAGAAGGATTCCAAAGGGTTTGGCGATAGAGGGAGAGACAGTGGCAGGAAGAGGGAGAGAGAAGTCTAGGATGAATTGGGCTTGAAGAATACTAAATAGGTGGTGATGTGTTAACTAAGATAAATGGTAAGAGGAAGAGGTTTGGAAGGAAAAATGATGAGTTTTATTCCTTATCCTAATCAGAGTATAATTTGCATATAGTGAAATGCATGGATCTTAAGTGTACAATTCAATCAATTTTGGCAAATGCATATACCCTTGTAACTCACAGTCCTATCAAAATATAGAGCATGTCCATCAGCCCCAGAGAGTTCCCCTGTACCCCTTCCCAGTCAGTTCCCCCTCCAAAAGCAACCATTACTCTGATTTCTATCCCTATAGATTACTTTTGTCTGTTAGAATTTCTGAATGGAAGTATGTACTAATGGCAGCGTGTACTAGTCTGTGTCGGGCTTTCCTCATTCAGCGTAATACTGCTGAGATTAATCTATATTGTTGTGTGTATTAATAATTCAATCCATTTCATTGCAAAGTAGTTTTCTGTTATATGACCATACCACAGTTTATCTCTTCTATTGATGGACGCCTGAGCTGTTTTCAATTTTGGCACTATTGTGAATGAAACTCCTACAAGCATTCTTGTACAAGGCTTTTTGTGGACGTAAATTTTTGTTGCTCTTGGATGTATACCTAGGAGTGGAATTGCTGGGTTTCAGTTAAGAAACTGCCTAACAGTTTTTTAAAGTGATTGTACCATTTTACACACCAAAATATGAGAGTTCCAGTTGTTTCTCATCTTCACCAACACTTGGTGTTGTCGGTCTTTTTCATTTTAACCATCCTAATGGGTGTGTGGAAGTATCTCATGGGGTTAATTTGCATTTTACTGATGACTTATGATGTTGAGAACTTTTTCATGTGTTCACTGGCCATTTCTTCTTTGTTCACTGTCTACTCAAGTTTTTTGTCCTTTTAAAAAAGTTGGATTGTCTGTTTATTATTGAGTTGTAGAAGTTCTTTATATATTCTTGACACAAGTCTTTTGTCAGATACATGTGTTGAGAATATTTTCCCCAATCTGTAGCTTGCCTATTGATTTTCTTGATGAGTAAGTGTTGAATCCTGGATCCTAGGAAAGAGCTTGCAAATGGATCAACTCTCCCTTATTCAACTTATGTTCCAGTCCTCTTGATCAAGCACCCTAGACTCCAGTCTCACACACGCTATCCTGACTTATGCTGGTCCATGCTGGGTAGGTTTTGTAGCTCCTTGGGGCACAGTCCCTTTTCTCCTTTGTGAGCCTCAATGTGTCAGCAGCTGGCTTATGTTGTGACTTAATCCTAATTTTGAGATTAAATCACAGTTGTAGGGATTAAAGTCCTGGTGGCCAGAAAGGGCAGATCCTGAATATCCACACCCCACTGAGATGGAGGTGGGTGGGTGAACATTGTCTTGTGGGGAAGCAGCCTCTGCATCATCTCCAAGCAAGTGGGAGACAGGAGGTTAGTGCATAATGGAAAGGAGTGGGCTACCTCTGGAGGCTCAGAGGGTTCAGGGGAATCTGGGGATTCAGGATCTTCAGGGACATCAATCTAGATAACTCCATCCATCTTTTTCCCAACCGGGCCCTGACCTTGGTACAGCAGACCTACATTTGTTGGGAATTTATCCATCTTTGGAGTTTGGCTGTTCTGACCATTAAGTCTTGGGCCTGGTCCCCAGTTTCTATGCCTTTCCACAGAGGAGATGAGAGCCTGTTTGTATACTGCCAAGGTGGCTATGGTGGTTTTAAGATATGTCCACAAGTTCTTTGATATTCTTCCCTTCAAAAGGTGGAGGCTAATTCCCCTCTCCTTGAGTGTGGGCAAAACTTGACTACTCACTCCTAACAAATAGAAGAAAGTGAAAGTGATGTTGTACATTTCAGAAACTGGGTCAGAAAAGGCACTGAGGTGTCTTCCTTGCTCTCTCTTGGATTTCTTGTTCAGGAGGAAGTCAGCTGACATGTCATGAGGAAACTCAGGCAACAGATGGAGAAATCCTTGAGGTGAAGAATGGAGGCCTCGTGCCAGCAGCCGCACGAGTGATTTTAGAAGCAGATCCTTCAGCCTCAATCAAGTCTTCAGATGACTGTAGCTTCAGCTGATATCTTTTATTGTTGTTGTCGTGTGTGTTGATTGTGGAGTGTTGGTTAGAAGTAAGCTCGGTTTACTAATAGAGGCAATTCTCACTTTAAAGAACATTTGTTTGATGCACAGATAAAAGGAGGGCATGTTGGGAGAATAAAAAAATAGTAGATTAAAGATAGACTTTGAAATACTGGACACCAGAGATGCTCTAGAATGATAAACTCAAAGATGATGGTACATTGTACAATAAGACAGGGGTCAGCAAACCATGGCCTTTGTGTTGACAACCTGTTTTTGTTTTAAATAAACTCCAGATGTTACAATATTATTACGGTGGTAGAGTTTTTATTTTATAACTTTTTTGAGATATATGTCACATACCATACGATTCACCCACTTAAAGTACACAGAGCAGTAGTTTTTAATATATTTACCGTTTTACAACCATCACTACAGTCTAATTTTAGAACATTTTCAACATGGCAAAATGAAACCCCGAGCACATTAGCATCTCTCCCCACTCCTGCTCCATCACTTGACCCGGCCCCAAGCAACCACTGTTCCGTCTCTAAGGATTTACTATTCTAGACCTCTGCTCATTGAGTTCTGCAGATCTTCCAAGTGTTGACACGTTTCATTATACGAAAACAAAACAAAACAAAATACCATACAGTGCTTAACATTACCCCCGACCTATGAGAAAAGTCTTACATAGTGGAAAGCTGTCAAGCTCTTTGTATCAAGTGTAAGTTTTCCATAATTTTGGCTGAGAGCTTGAATTTTGTCATTGTCAACAAATACCGTCAGTTGTTTTCCTTGAAGTGATAGGCTCTTGGAGGTAATTTTTGAGAAAATGTGTGCCAAATACCCAAAACTGAATAACCCCAGTTTGTCAGTCGTTCTTCTAAGTAAAAATGACGTTCTATCAAGAGTGGCTAGGTCAGCTCAGATTGTCACACAAGTGCTTCTCCTCAAGACAGCCATTGTCCTTCAGTGCGTAACAGAAGTGCTTCCCGCCTACTTCCCATTTCATCACATACTACGTATTATATCAAAATATTAAAAAGAGGTATATTCAAGGTCAAGATTTAATAAAGTTAATAACATATGGGCCGGCCCCGTGGCATAGAAGTTAAGTGCGCGTGCTCCGCTGCTGGTGGCCCGGGTTCAGATCCCGGGCGCGTACTGAGGCACCGCTTCTCCAGCCATGCTGAGGCCGTGTCCCACATACAGCAACTAGAAGGATGTGCAACTATGACATACAACTAGCTACTGGGGCTTTGGGGGAAAAATAAATAAATAAATAAAATTAAAAAAATAATAATATTTACTGCTCCATCAAGAACGTTCTTTAGGGGCCAGCCCCGGGCGCAAGCAGTTAAGTGCCTGTGCTCTGCTGCGGTGGCCCGGGGTTCGCCAATTTGGATCCTGGCATGCACCAACGCACTGCTTGTCGAGCCATGCTGTGGCAGCATCCCATATAAAGTAGAGGAAGATGGGCACGGATGTTAGCCCAGGGCTGATCTTCCTCACAAAAAAAGAAGAATGTTCTTTAGTAAAACTTGCTTTTTTTTTTTTTCCAGTGTGAGGTCATGCCTGTGAAGACTATGATGACTGTAATATAGTTTGGTGCCACCACCTTGATTTGTGCTGAGGCGTCATCTCTCTTCAGTCATATCTGCTCCCCTCCACCTGGGGGCAGATGACCTCTGTCCCAGCTTCCAGTGGGACAGATAAGTTTTGCCTGTTTCTGAACTTCATATAAATGGAATCATAGAGCATATACTTTTTCGTGCCCGGCTTCTTTCACACAGCATTATGTTTGTGAGATTCATACGTGTGTATGGCTACAGTTTATTCTCATTGCTATTTATATTTTCCTTGTAGAAATATTTGTCCCTTCTGTTGTAGATAGATATTTGGGTTATGCCCATGTTTTTGTTTTTGACTCGTGTGAGTAGTGCTGCTCTGAGTACTGTACCTGTCTTTGATGAGCATATGTGCATGTTTCTCTTGGTATTTACCTAGGAGTAGAATTGCTAGGTTGTAAAGTATGTGTATTTCAGCTTAGCAACTGCTGCTGGTTGGTTTTCTATGATGTTATGTTTTTGAAATCATGAAATTAGATTGGACAAACAACTGTGATTTATATATAACAAAATAAAAGATGGGAAAATGTGTACTAGATTGGAGAGGCTGTTTGGGGCCACACTCTTCGGAGCTTGAATGCCATGTGAAGGCAGAGTGGGCCGGGTGGTACAGTGAAGATGGGGCTAGGTTGAATCCACTCCTTACATTCTGTGTTACCTTGGCCAAGTTACTTAACCTTCTTCAACATTAGTTTCCTCATCAGTAAAACGGGGATAGTCCCCACCTAAAAGTGTTGTTTAGAAGATGAAATAAATAATGTATGAAAATTGCTTAGAAGAGGGCCTGGTACCTAAGACATCCCCAAAAGTATTAGTTTCTTTCCTCCCAAAGGATTTTATTTGGAAATACTAGGAGATATTGATAATAATTGAGCAGGAAGATACATCATGAACTGTTATATTCTTTAAAGTGTTTAATAAACTAAAGGTAAGTCTGAGACTGAAGTGTTGGAGTTGCAATCTCCTAGTTTTCTGCTGGCGGGTATATTTTATGCCTGGCACAGAATGGGAGTGAGTGCATTTTGAGCTTCATTCTCAAGATATTGTTCTACGGAATGCACAGACCTGCCCATAGATCTACAGGGCTTTGAAGAGTAGAAATAACTTATTGTCATCACATAGCAAAAGCATTTCAGCATTCTTCTTTCTGTAGCATCTGCGCCAGAGGATGAAACCCTAAAAGAGAGACCAAGGTTGCAAATAATTGGTCTTTGTCTCAGCTGTAAAGAGATGACCATTGCTGTCATAGGCAAAGAAAGGCAAGGCCAAAGGAGCTGAAGTCCCAAAGTCTTAGGACCTAATAGCATGAGCAGTGACGTCAGATATAAGGAGAAGGTAAGGAACAGCATCAGATGAACCTGACTGGAACAAAGGGAGGTGGCCTGGAGATGCTGGTGTTTTGTCTGGATGTAGGGGAGGAGGGAGCAGAGTGGAGGGCACCTCCTGCTTTCCCAGTGGACACAGGCTGAGTAAAGACTTGTCTTCTTCAGTCTCATCATAAATGTGTCAGCCTGTGATTTAGTTATCTGTGGTCTCTTCCAATTAAACAAGATACGTGCAGCCATGACCATCCTGGAGATGCTCATCCAGAAACTGTTGTTGGAGGATAACTGTTCACAAAGCTTATGTAAAAAAAAAATGAGAGCTCCCTATAGGGAGGCTGAGTGTATTAGTAGCATCATCCTCTCATCCTTCAGTCGCACACCATGCCAGAATAATCTTCCTAAAGTACCACATTGATCATGGGAAGCCCTACATCGAATGCTTAAGTGGCTCTCATTGCGTATAAAATCAGTCAGACTTCTCACCCTGGCATTCATGGTCCTTGCTGAGCTGACCTCATTCTGTTGTGAGCGTTCTTTCCGATGACTCAGTAAAACATAATTTCTTCTTTAGCAAAACTAGTTTACTTGAGCTTTTATGACTTTTTAATTCTTTGTGCTTTTATAAATCATACTCATTCTTCAGGGGCCAATTCAAATTTATTTTCTGTCTTCCCTGAAGTTTTTTCTTTCCAGTCCAGCTTCCAGTATTTTCCTTCTTGTGAATTTCTGTAGCAAATAATTTGTTCATATTTAATTTGGCAGCTAATCTTGTTCCATCTTGTGATGATATTTTATGGTGGACTGTTGTTTACACCTTTTTCTCTTTGCTTACATTTTCATTGTTTTATTTTTTTCTCCAACCAATTCATGAGCTCCTTAAGCCAGAGTCCCTGTTATCAAGTTACTTTTTAAAAGAATGAGGTTACTTTTTATGTCTCACTATATCAAGCTAGTGATTTACAAGTAATAGGCCCTTAATGAGAGTTTCTGTGTGTGTGTGTGTGTGTGATTATATGTGTCTTTTGACAGTAAAAATGAAGATAAATAAAACTATATGCCAGAAAACATCAAGGATATCTTACAAAACCAAAGATTTTCATAAGAAAAACAGAACTGAATTTTCCTGGAGCCAGACATGATGAGATGTTGCACAGAACTGAGGATGCCACGTCTACTGTGCAGAGACTGGATTGTTGGAGGCAAGTGTGGAAGCAGAGAGATGAGTGAAGAGGCTGTTTCACTCATCCAGGGGAGAGAGAATTGTAGCATATGCCACTGTGTTAGCAGCAGAACTGCAGAGAAGTTGATAGACTTGATGTGTAATTTTTGACAATACAATTGATAGAACTTGTTGATAGATTAAATGTTTGGGGAGAGCTAAAATCAAGGAGATGAGAGAAAAATCAGGGATGACTTTTGGAGGTGGTCAACGTTGTAGAAAGAAAAGTAGGAAAGTGTCGGGTCATGAAAGTTGAATATAGCCGGGAAATCAGCTAAGATGAAGAGAAGAGCATCTATTGGATTTAGCAACGTGGAGCCCAGTGGCGATCTTAGCAGAACATTTTGGGTGTGTGGTAGGAACAGAATACACCTCATTGTGTGTTGAATAGTGAATGAAGACTGGGAGGGGAAGAAGTGGAAACATGGTGATGAGAGTCTTTGGAGAAGCTTGTCAGTGAAGGAGAGCAGAGAGAGAGCCATCACTGAAGGAGGCCAGAAGGTCAAGGAAGCAGGAGATAAGACAGGCTTACTAAGCAAGTCGGTATTCTGTGTCAAGGACCCTTTGTGGGCAGTGTCAGCAGAAACATGTGGACTGATGATGAGTAACGATGGTTTCTCCACCTTTGTCCTCCATGCAGATACATACCATGGCTCCACAGAAGCCCCCAGTTGAGGACACGGTCCCAGGGCCAGGGTGGACTCAGCCTCTGAATTGAAGGAGATTATTTCTGACACCTAGAGAATGGGGGATCCTAATAGACTTTAAGGTCCCAAAGAAAAAAGACAATGGCATGGTTTGCCACCTGAGAGTGTGCACTGAAATTTGAAACCATTACACTTCTGTGGTGTTCCCAGTGGTATTCTTCTGTTATTTCTGCTGCCTGGACTCCTCCCCAACTTACATCGCCCCTTCTCCACTTTCTGTCATTCAAGAGTCAGCTCAGTGGCCCCAACTTCTGGGGTGAGAGTACCCCTCCATGCTCCGATGGCACCTGGGTGCCCACTTCCATCCGACTTACTGTGTTGGGTTGGGATGGCACCCACCTGTCTCCCGGTGTGCATTCTCTTTCTCTCTATGCCCCATCATGAGCCTGAAACCTGGAAGCAGAGCAGCTGAAACACAGTTGACATCTGGCAGTTAGGAAGGAGCCCAAACTCCCGAGTCATATTTGAGCGCCACCATTTCTTGACTGTGTGGCCTCAGGCACATTATTTAACTTCTCTGTGTTTTGTTCTTTATCTGTAAAATGGGGGATACTAAAAGCACTTACCTCATAACACTGTTGTGAGGATTAAATGAAATAATACCTATAAAGCAGTAACAGTACCAGGCATATAGTAAGCGCTCAATAAATGTTGCTATCATTATTAAGACATGGTAGATATTGATACATTTTTTATTGAAAGAATAAGTGAGTAAAGGGAAGAATAAAATCTGATGTAAAAGGAACCAGAACATGTGTCAGCCTGTTTTTCAATGCCTCTTCTGCCAGGCCGACTTGAGTACATCTCTGGTGAATTGCATAAGTTCTCTGAGCCAATTTTCAGGCCATGTACAAGGAGGAGTGAGGACAGACAAGCAGTGGTTTCCTGGGGGTGCCTGGAATCTGACAGAGCCGTCTGGCCAGTCTGATCAATGAGGATCAAAGGAAAGCTGCCTCTCCATGAGAAGGACAGTATTACTCATGACTTCTCCCTGCTCTCTCACTCCTGGTACCTCCAAAATTAAGTATCTATGTACAAGACCTTGTCTCCAGCTCTGCCTTTATTGATAAAGCTGAGACACACATTGATAAAGGAGAAGTATGTAAATATGATTGTGTTAATCAGCGTTCTCCAGAGAAACAGAACCACTAGGAGACATAGGAGTGCCATGACCTTCCGTCTGCAAGCTGGAGACTCAGGAAGGCTGGAGGTATAGTTCCAGTCTGAATCCACAGGCCTGAGAATCAGGAACAACAATGGTATAAGTTCCAGCTCAAGGGCGGGACAAGACTGATGTCCCAGCTCAAACATTCAGGCAGAGAGAGAGAGAGAGAGAGAGACAGAGAATTCAACTTTCCTCGGCATTTTTGTTCTATTCAGGACCTCAGTGGGTTGGATGAGGCCCACACACAACAGGGAGGGCAATCTGCTTCACTTAGCCCACCTAATTCAACTGCTAATCTCTTCCAGAAACACTTTTACAGACACACCCAGAAATGACGTTTAGCCAGCGATCTGGGCACCTCATGGCCTGGTCAAGTTGACCTATTTAACAGCCTAACTAATGATCACAATTATTAATATAGTTATGGGATATTTACGTATTTATGAAATGTGTATACCACTTTCAACTGTTCTTTGATAAACAGGACTGTCTTCTGATATGAGTTTATGGCCTTTCTGATTTCTTGGTTTTAAATAGCTGTTCTTTTACAAACTGGCAATGATGATAGATAGTAGTCTCTTAAAAAATCTTGACTTGTCAGAATTAAAAAATCCATAACCCTACTTGGGTCTCTTGTATTTCTAAAACATTTAACTTTGAAGGGATATCCAAAAGACAGAACTCTTTGTTTGAGATTTGGGGGCCAAAGGGTACGGTGATGAACCCTGCAACGGGAAGCGGAGCCATGAGGTGGTGATGTTGGCCCGTCAATGTTGTGGTTCTTGTTCATGGAGAAACAGGCTAAAACAGCCTCAAAGCTGGTTTTGGTCAATGAAGAGGTAGATTTAGAGTGACAACTGGGCTTTTCCGTTTTATTTTCAAGACCTGGTTGGTTTTATATCTTGGCTGTATCCTGGTAAATACTTGCACTTTTGTCCCAAGGTTTGCATGACAAAGATGGTCCTACAGCAAAATATCAGCTCCCCTAATGTGTGAAAAATGTCTGCTCATGTTAGCCAAGCTCAGTTGTCCCCCACCTATGCTGACATTTTCCTGTGGACGTTCTGATTTCTTAGTTACTTTGGGGTAGCTGAAATTCTATAGTAGGAAAGAATGAACTTAATTAGTCTTATGTATTTTAATTTCTCATTATACAAATAATATATGAAGCGGTACCTTTGTAAAACATTAATTAATTAAAAGTTATAGATGGATCAAGCTAAAGTCTCCTTTAACCACAGCCCCACATATATCTGTTGCTGTAGAAAAAATATTCTTTTCTTTTTGTTTTGTGTGTTTAAAGAAAATGGTATAAGGTGCACCTCATTCTGCAGCCTCCTCTTTTCACCCAAAACTATATGGGAGATACTTCTGTAACGATTGGCTTGGATCTACTCCATTCTTTGTCACTCTGACACGTTACTATGAATAAACTACGTCTTGTTGAACCATTGTTCTTTTGGTGCACGTTTGGGTTGTCCCCACTTTTTGCTATTACAATATTATGAAGAGTATTCTTATACATGTTTCTTTTTGCATCTGTGTGAAGGTATCTCCTGGGCAGATACTAATAAACAGAACTGCTGAGTCATAGAAAATGCTCATTTGAAAAATTCAACAGGTATTTTCAATTTGTTCTCCAAAAGTTGTGCTTCAGTACTGTATGAGTGGATTCATTTTTCCATGTAACCAACACCTGAAACAAACTTTGTAAATGTTTGTCAATCTGATATCGAAGGCATGTCTCTTTGTTGATTTATTTTGTATTTCTGTCATCTCTGGGAAGGTTGAACACTTCTTGGTTACTGGCATTTCATATTTCCTCCACTGAGAATTGTTTGGCTGTTCGTATCCTTTGCCACACTTCCACTGGATGGTTTGTCTCTCATTAGTTTACAGGAGTTCTTCATATAGTCTGCAGAGAAACCCTTGATTACATGTTGGAGTGTTTTCTTCTGTTTTTTTACTTAATTTACGGTGCCTTTGGTCTTACAAAGTTGTATTTTGCTGTAGTTAGTTTTATGAATCCTATCAACTAGAGTTCTGCTTTCTGAGTCTCGTTTAGCAAGACTGTCTATTATCCAAGATATAAAGATGTTCTATAATCTTTTTAAAACAATCTAATACTTTTAATATTCATTACACTTTTATTGTTTATTATATTCAGATTTGGAGTTGATTTTTAAGGAGTGGTATGAGACCAAATAGAATATTTATTAATATTTTGTCAAATGAATATCTGATTGTCCCAAAATAATTTACTGGCTATTACCAGACTTTATTAACATACATAGTGAATAGTTATGTCAAGTGCTGGTAGATCAAGTAAATCACAGACTGACAAATGACTGTAGGATTTAGCAATGTGGTGGTCACTTGTGACTTTGGAAAAAAGAGTTGTGGTGGAGTGGTGGGGGTTCACTGGAATGGGTTCAAGAGAGAATGAGAGAAATCAGAGATGGTGAGTACACACAGCCATTCCTGAGGTCAATCAGTTGTTCTTTTAAACCAACCAGAAGATGTTTTTTGACATTTTTAACAAATGGCTCAAAACAATGAAACTCTTCATGTAGATTTTAAAGCAGATTAGAAAGCTTTCCATGTTTAAGTTCTGAAGTATGAGTTTCATACACTCATTGTTTTTGGCAACAGAACAGAGTCAATCCTCCTTATTCAGTAATTTGATATTCGTGAATTCACCTAGTCACTAAAATTTACAGGTGAATCCAAACCCAACACACACTGTGTTTTCCCTGGTAATTCCTGGACGGGTGCAGAGTGGCAGAAAGTTGAAGTTGCCTGAGGCGCACATTCCCAGCTGAGGTAGAACAAGGTGACACTCTTGTTTCAGCTCTCAGGTCAACAAATGTCCTTTTCCTGGTCTATTAAATGGTAAGTTTTTCACCTTTTTTGCTTCTTGCTGCTGTTTTTCCTCTTTGTAATGATCCGCAAACATAATGCTGAAGTGTTGTGTAGTGTTCCTAAACACAAGAAGCCTGTGATGGGCCATATGTAGAAAACACTTGTGTTAGATGAGCGTACTTCAGGCATGGGTTATGGATAGTGATATTGGCTGGGAGTTCAAATAATGTGTCTACAGTCTATACTAAATAAGGTCTTTTCAAAAGAGACAAACATAAATCAAGGCTATGCATTGATAGGTTCCCAAACATGGCACGACCAAAGACTGCAGAAACCTAACCCTGTCCTTCCCCTAGGAGCACTGGTTCAGTCTGGCTCATGCAGTGTTTGCTAAAAATTGATAGAATGTAACTCTTGCAAATAGGGAGGATCAATGGTAACATGATGGAAATATTTTCAAACCTCTCTTTTAAAAATGATGTCTAAAAAGCAAGTACTTTCTCAACTAATGGTTGACTTGTCATCTTTACTTTGAAAGGACAGTGTTTTTAACAGCATCTGCTCAGAAACATATCTTTGATAGACACATAAAAAAATCTCAGCAAATTGGGGACAACTGTCTTTTTGCAAAAGAAAATGTGTATGGAATACATATATTAACTTCAAGACAGTAGTTACCTTTGGGGAGGAAAGAGGAAGAAGAACGGTGCCTTCCACTGTGTATGTAATATTTCTTAAAAAACGACATCAATAAGGTGTGCTCTGTTAAATCTGAGCAAAGAATAAATGGTTTCTATTATGCCATTCTCCTTCTAACTATATTTAAAATAAATATATAACTAGAACTGAGATGAAATAACACTAATGTAATATATGTTATTTGCTGGAGTGCTTCCACCATCTGATGGACAGCTCGTGATTGGTTGGTGATGTCACTGACACCATCCAAAGGTCACGACACGCTGTTTACTAGCTGTGGAGCTAGAAAAGGCTTGGTCACCAGCAGCAGAGCCAGAGTTACCTCGACCTACAAAGTTAGAGCCACATAGCACCAGATCCTTCTCCAGCTGTGGACTAGTGACAGCTCTGGCACCAGCTCTAGAGCTCAGTTGCCGCCAGCTCCAGAACTAGAGCTCCCTCCAGCTCCCACACTTGACCAGCTCCAGAGAAGCCGCCATTTCCATCACTGGCTACTGCACCAAATCTGTCAACAATGCAGAGCTAGAGTCGGTCTCAGCACTGGAGCCAATTCTAGAGGCAGGTCTATCACCATCGCCTGAGACAGACCCAGCACCAGCCCCAGATCAGGTCCAGCTCCTGGGCCAGTTGCACAGACAGAGCTGGTGGGATCTCCAGCATCAGCCACAGCAGTGGCTCCAGCGCTAAAGCAGCTGCAGCACCGCACTCATCGCCAGCAACTAAGGCCCGCCCGGCTCCAGCCCCACCCCAGAGCTGTCCTTCACCTAGCCTGTGAGGGCAGGATGTCTTTTCCCTTTTCTATGTTTTATGATTTCTTATGTTTTATGTGTTCCAATTTAGATTCAATAAAGTTTAGTGTTTTCATCACTTAAAGTTGTACAATTCAGGCCCGGCCATTAACTACATCCTCTATTCTGTGTACCGTCACCCTTATCTAGTTCCAGATCATTGCATCACCCCACCAGAAACCCTGTACCCATGAAGCAGCCATGCTCCCATATCCACTCCTCCACCCCCTGACAAGCCCTGATCTGCTTCCTGTCTCTGTGCATTTCCCTGTCCCTGGTGTGGCTGTCCTGAGGACAGCCAACACTCCTTTGACCCCTCTCCCCCATGCTGAAAACCCCTGAGGATGCCAATGTGTTCAGTGTCATGAACCCGATGCCTAGTATGACTTTGACCTGAAGAAGGCCACCGTCACTAAGGGGGTGAGGTCAGGCATGGAGCCAGCTCAACCCTGCTTCACATGAAGAAGAGGGACTCGATATTGCCAAGGGCACCTTCCCCTCAGTCCCTAGTGCTGGTCAGCCACAGGGCCACCTTCCCCAGGGTCTGGTTAGCTGGGGAGACGAGCACGTACAGACTAGAGTGACAAAAACCAGGTGGCCATCTTTTCTGTCCAACCCGCTCGCCCAGGCTAAGCAGGAGCAGTTTCACCCTGAACCTCTCCTGCTGCAGGCCTGATACCTGCCAGTCAGCAGGCTGTCCTGGCCTCCCGTGGACGACTGGCAGCCTTAGGTGCCTTCTGCCCTCTAGGGTCCAAAGGACTAGTTGACATTTGCCAAGGAGTGCTGCCCATGGGCATGAAGCCCTGCCTGTCACTGAGGCACTGCCCTCTGTGCACCTCCGTCACACCTTCCCAGGTGTGGGTCACTTGCATCTGTGACTTCAGGTGTCCCAGAGTCCCCACTCACCCGGGGGCGTGACCTCTGCAAATGCAGCCCTTCCATCCAGCCTCCAAGCCTCCAGGCCCCAACACAGGCTTCAGGACCAGGGACAGCTCCCACTCCAAGTGCTGGGACACCTCAGGTGGGGCCAGGACATCAGTGGCAGGGACATTGTCCAATGCTCAGAGAGCACTTGGCTGGTACCTCCAGCTCCAAGGTGGAGGAGAGCAACATGAGTTTTGACCCAGAGTCCCCTGATGGCAAAGAAAAGAAGGTGGCTGCCCTCCCCATTCTCCCTGACAGACCACTCCCAGTCCCTTCTTGCCCGGGACCAGTGTTCCCCAGCGACACCTACAAAGGGGCCAAGAAGCCCAGGAGCTGGATGCCGGCCTGGGGTGTCCTGCCGGGTCCAGAGACTCTGCTGATCACGCCACCCCCCCCAGTTATGGAAATCACCCGCCCCCTGGTCCCCGATGGTCTCTGGTTTCATCTTGGCCTCCAGCAACACCTCTTCCTCCTCAGCCTCCACCACACCCGTGGCAGCTTTTGTCACACACAAGCGTTGTGTCTCAAGCTCTTCAACCATAGCTCCTCGCTGGCCCTCTGCATCCAGCCAGTGGGTGATGCTGCATCATCCCTGTCCACCTGGAATAAACAACAGCAACGTGGACAGGAGCGTCTTGTTTAGCCCACTGGTGGGACGTGCCCTTGGTCCCATCACTCAGAGCTCTCTGAGCACAGACCTGTCCTGAATGGCTACTTTGACAAGAAGCCCTCTCTGGGCCCTCCAGGCAGCATCCCCAGCCCGGGCAGGAGGTAGGTGACTGCCACAGTGCCCACTGTACATGGGAGGAAATGGAGGCAGCCTTCTCATCCTGTTGGTTCTTGGGGATCTGGGCTTGAGTGGAGGTGGATAAGGTGCCCACACCAAGCTCCCTCCAAATCTAGGTTCTAACCACCTGAGGCTCTGATGAGACTGCTCGTTCAAGTCCACCCAACCTGTAGTGAGGCCTGACTCCTTGCCTGAGTCACGGCCCTGTGTGATCTTGTCCAGACACCGTCCCCAGAGTGCACCTGTCACCGCACCGCAGCCTCCCTAGAGCCTTCCTCCCCAAGGACCCTGCCAATCCCCTGTCCCCTTCAGAGCTCCTAGCCTACAGTGCCCCTCCCCCGAGCCCCCATCCAGGATGGACTCACCTCTGTGCTGGGCTCACAGGCCACCTCCTCAGGCTCCTGTGCTAGCAGAGCCTTTAGGGTCAGATTGACCTGGGGTCAAACCCACAGCTGGGTCACCTCACAGCCCTGTGACAGGCAAGGTCATGTGGTGTCTTCTCGGAGCCTCAGTTTCCTCCATGAAAAATAGGGTCAGTGACTCTGACCTCAGGAGGGTGTGCTGGGATTCAAGCAGGGAGAAGAAGGTGCCCAAAGTGCTTGGACACAGGAGGTTGCCTGGCTGGGTGAGCCCCAACGCAGGACAAGGCCTCGATGGTCAATGCTGGGCTCAATGGTGGTGAAAAGCAAGGATTTCTAGTCCCCTGTTCACGTCTGGACTTGGTCACTTAGAGCAGAGTGACCTTGAACGCTGGGACCACTGGTCATCTGTAAAATAGGGTGCAATCACTCAGCACCCAGGGGGCTCCCTAATGACAGTAACTTGCTCCAATAGTTGCCCAGCTGGGCTCCCTTCAGCTCCTCCTACATCCGCCAGGGCTGAAGGCAGGGACTGGCTGGACCTCATGTGGCCAGGAAGGGGTGTAGAGGAGGAGAGAAAAGGGCGTCCTGGCCTTCTCCCAGCACGGGTCTGCGTCCACCACTGTCTTCGTGTCCGCAGGACCAGCCATGCATGGAGCTGGACCCTGGGATGCAGTCTGTGGACCAGGACAGTGAGGTCGGTGTATATTCAGTGAATTTCACGTCCCCAATGTCCAACCTACTCAACTGTGCACCGTGGGGCCCACCTGGCTTGTGTGGCGTGTTCCCGGGACATAGGGGATGTGAGGGTCACCGAGCAGTTGGCTGGGGAGGGGACAGACGAAAGCAGCCATGTCAGGGGACCGTTGTGTTACACGTGTGTGCTGCGGGCTGTGTCACCCAGAAGTGCTGTCTGCAAGGCCCCTCTGTGTGCCTGACCGTGGACAGGAGGCCTGGTTGCCCCACAGGAGAGAGGCCTGTGAGATAGTGAGGGTATCCCTGCCACACTCATGCGGGCAGAGATCCTGGGCCATGTCCATGCTCATCGGGGCTGATGTTGCTCCATGTCCAACCCTCATAGGACAGTTGGGAAACTGAGGCCAGGAGGAGCAGGGACAGGCCCTGGGCCCACGAGGTGGGCAGAGTCCAGAGGAGAAGAGAGCATTCCAAGCTCTTAGGCCAGCCTCAACACTTCCAAAGGGGTTTGCTTTGGGAATGAGAGCTCCTAAGTTCCTGAGTGACCCCTGCCAACGTCCCCCATGTATGGCCCTTTCCTCTATGCATCCCCACGTGGACGCACTCACACACACAAGCATACACACACTCTGACTGCCCAGCCCTGTGTCAGATGGAAAGTGCACATTGGGGAGGTGACAGGAGGAAGGAAGAAAGAGGTTGGAGGCAGCTCTGCCATGGGGCAGGGGCATCCGGTCCCCTAGCAACATGCCCAGGCCCATAGCATGAAGGGGAGAGATGCCAGACTGGTGGGCAGGGTGTCCCGAAGGTGCACAGGGGGATGCAGGGGTTAGGGCCATCCCTAGAGGAGCCTGCAGAGAACCAGGTCTGGCGTCCTGTGTCCACCACTCTGGGCACCGGGAACTAGGATGTGACCCACTAGGGGGGAGGGTCTACAGGAGAGAAGGCCTGATCTTCGGCCTCTGTTAATTGGGGTGCATAGATTGGGTGACTCTAAGGGTCCCACAGGCTTGTATAAGAGTCTATTGACCTTCGTTCTCCATCCATGACCCACTGTTCTCTGAGTCGTTGTAAAATGCATTCCATTCCCTCGAGGTCTTGCTGAGCAGAGGGCAGCCTGAGAGCTTGGGGCCTGGGGACCCAGGCAGTGCAGAACATGGCAGAGCACTGGTCGACTTGTCTGGGGACCAGGGACAAGGTCATCCTTGTTGGAGCCTCGGGGTCCTCCTTTGGAAGTGAGGTGGAGTCATTGCCCCGGCTGGGGTGAGGAGGCCTTGTGAGAAAACGGGACATGCCAGGGCCAGTGTGAGGAAAACGAGGAGCAAGAGAGGCTTCTGAGGTGCCTCACGTCCCTCCTGGAGCCCGCAGGTCCTGCTCATTTGCACCCTCGGCCCTGGTGGAACCACTGCCTTGAGGACCCCAAACAAAGAAAGGTGTGTGTTTTGCTTTCTGCTTTCCTGCCTGGGGCTGCAAGGCTAGGGCTGACCGCCAGAGGTGTCCTGTGTCCACTCGTGCTCAATGGAGCAAGAGGAGCAGGGAAGGGATGCCCAGGCCTCGTTCTGGGTGTTCCCTTGTCCAAAGCAACCTTTGATTACTGGCATCCACGTCCACAATGGGAGCTGCTCAGAGGCGGGAGGGTTCTGAGATACTCTCATGATTCTTTCAGCTACTGTGGCCCCAGCACTCACCCTGAGCAGGGCCCATGTTAGTCCTGAGGGCAGTGCTGAAAGCACCCACATGATCCCTGTCCTCCAGGAGCTCACAGCCTGGAGGTGGAAGGGACAAAATCATGAACAAATCCATGTGAAAAAGAAGAGCAGGTGCTACAGGGCAATGAAGCAGGGTGCTGGAGGAGGGAGGGCCTGGAGACCCTAGCTGGGTGTAAAGGGCCTCCCTGGGGACATTTGTGCCCTGAGCAGAAGGACAAGAGGAACCAGCCTTGCATTGTCTGTAAACAGCGTGCTGGGGGGAAGCTCAAAGGCACAGAGACTTGGAGTCAGAAGAGGATTTGACGAGAGAGGAGGTGAGAAAAGAGCCAGTGTGGCTAGAGTGAGCTGGGGAGGAGAGAAGTGAGGGAGAGAGGATGGCAGGGCCAGACCCAGGCCTGGAAGGAGGTACTAGCTGTCTATGCTGGGTGACAGCATTAGCCTCACTTAGCACTTGCAAGACCTATCATTGAGCATCTGACAGTGTCTGTACCAGGGTCCAGGCTCAGGTCAGCTGGGAGGCTCCCCATCAAGGTCTAGCAGGAGGCCGGGGCTGTGTTCTCAACTGAAGCTCGATAGAGGCAGGAGCCATCTCGGAGATCATTCAGAAGTATCGGAGCAGTGGTAGGATTCAGTTTGGATGGGGGGTTTCAGGCCTTTTCTGTCTGTGGGCCGGGACCCTCTGCCACTTCTTTCCACTTGGGGGTGTCATAGGGATGGAAACTCATAATATCTGATGTGGCTTCTCCTGAATAGTGGATCAGAGAGACAGAAAGAGAGTGAGAAAGAGACAGAGACACACAGAGATAGAAAGATGGGTAGGAGAGACAAAGAGAGGAGACAGACAGAGACAGTGAGACAGAGAGGAGAGACAAAGAGAGAGACAGAGAGACAGGGAGGGTCCAAGAGAGATACAGACAGCCAGAGACACAGAGACAGAGAGAGACAAAGACAGGGAGAGAGATAGAGACAGAGAGATAGAATGAACACAGGAAAGTCTGAAGCAGGCAGAAGTCACAGACTTTTCATTAAACCGACCGTGGAAGTGACATCCCATCACTCGGCCCTATTCTGTTGGTTAGAAGCCAGCCACAAAATCCATTCTCCTCAAGGAGCGGGGATTACATAGGATGTGAGCCTAGGAAGTGGGAACGCTGGGAGCCATTGTGGGGGATGCCCACCACATAGGCTGAGATAACCACCACTCAGACACTTGGACCTGAGTCTAAACATAACAGGAGGCCCTGGAGGGTTGCAAGCCAGAAGGAGATGATGTCTGAACGTCATTTCATTTCGACCCTCCCTAGGGACACTGGGAAACAGGCAAGAGGGGAAGTGCCTTTCCCAGACGATCAGCAGACCCAAGCCTCTTTGCGTTGTATTCTCTGCCACAGCCAGCCTTTTCTGTCATCCTTGCACTGCCAAGTCTGTGCAGGAGCTACGTGTGGGAGCAGCCCACTGTTTCACAGGCTCTAAAGGGATCTCTAGGTCTATACACCTGATGACATCCCTAAGAAGTAGATGCTAGAATGACCCCCACTACACAGACAGGGACACGGGGGAGGCCCTGAGAGGCGCAGGGTTGTCCAGGGTGACATCACTGGGAAGAAGCAGGAGCGGGACTGAATTCAACTCTGTGTCCTCAAAGCTGGGGCGCCGGTTGCGTCCAGACCTCCCCAGAGGCTGTGGGGTGGACTGTGTTGGTGTGACTGTGTCTGGACAGGGTCTGGAGATGGAGAGTGAGCAGTCAGCAGCCCAGGGGGCCCTTAGGAAGGTCTTATGTGAGGAGGAAGCTTAGGTAAGGGGATCCCAGGAAGTGACCTCACAGAGCCCAACAGAACTTGGAACCCTGGTAACTAGGCAACGACATCCTAAACACAGCCCCCAAGTGAGCTCACTTCTCTAGCACTTGTCTAGAAGGAGCAACATGTTTAGTTGCTGCTTCCGATGCCCAGGGGCCAGAGCCCGAGGAAAGCCCCCAAACACCGATGCAGATGCTGGTGCCCTTCTCACGGCCGACGGCTGTGGCCATTTACCCGGAAGGATGGAAAGGTAACATCGGGAGGCCCAGGGAAGGCCATTCCAAACTAGGCTACCACTGTGGTCCCATCAGGGCAGCCCTACATCCCCTCCCCATGTGTGCCTGGAAGGGCGGGTTCATGTGGGTAGACCACCGTGAGCAGGAGCAGTCGGTGAGGTGTTAGAAGCCTGGGGGGGGTCGGTCAGTTTCAAAGCCAAGGTCAAGGCCGGCTGGGTGGGACGTGGAGTGCTGGGGTGGCGCCCTTCTGCCTGAGGTTTATCACAAGCCCCTGAGGTGTATGTCTCTCCTCAGGGGTGGAATACTGTGCAGACACAGGTGTGTGCCTGATCTGGGAGAATTAGGTCCAGAGGGCAAAAGCAGCAGCAAGGACAGCTGGGCAGGGCTCTGATGCCTCTGGGATGGAGCCAGGCACTGTCTTTGCAGAGCTCCAGACAGGAGATCAGCCTGGAGCTGGTGGAAGGGGATATTCCATCCATCTCCCGGATGGAGGCGCCGGTGTCCCAGAGGACTGGATCAGCAGCTACCAGCAGAGGGTCTGCAGTGACAGTGATAAAAACCTCAGAGCCACCAGAGGACCCAGCTTCAATCCCGGGAGAACAATCATATCCACCATGTCCTGCAGCAGACCAGGAGGCAGCTGAGGGCCGAGCCTCCAAGCAGGGTGCGCCATCCCCTGCACAGGCTCCTGTAGGATACCAGGAGGCAGAAGAGGCCCAAACCTCTGTGCAGTGAGAGCCATCCCCTGCACAGCCTCCTGCAGGAGACGAGGAGGCAGCTGAGATCCTGCCTCCATGCAGGAAGCGCCATCCCCTGCACAGGCTCCTGCAGGAGACAGGGAGGCAGCTGAGGCCCCAGCATCCATGCAGGCAGAGCCATTCCCTGCACAGGCTCCTGCAGGAGAACAGGAGGCAGCTTAGGCCCCAGCCTCTGTGCAGGGAGAGCCATCCCCTGCACAGGCTCCTGCAGGAGAACAGGAGGCAGCTTAGGCCCCAGCCTCTGTGCAGGGAGAGCCATCCCCTGAACAGGCTCCTGCAGGAGAACAGGAGGCAGCTGAGGGCCCAGCCTCCGTGCAGCGAGAGCCATCCCCTGCACAGGCACCTGCAGAAGACAGGGAGGCAGCTGAGGCCCCAGCATCCGTGCAGGCAGAGCCATTCCCTGCACAGGCTCCTGCAGGAGAACAGGAGGCAGCTTAGGCCCCAGCCTCTGTGCAGGGAGAGCCATCCCCTGCACAGGCGCCTGCAGGAGACAGGGAGGCAGCTGAGGCCAAATTCTGCAGCCTGGGAGATCTGGCTCGGGAACCTCCCTCATTAGCACCTCCAATCCTACCTGTTCCACCTTCTCTGTTACCACACATTTCCTTCCCCACCCTGCTTATTGTATTTGTTTCTTTCTTGGTTGCTTTCATTGCTTTGCTTTTATTGTTTATAACTTGAATATTTAAAATAAATTTAACTTTCATCTTTTAAAATTTATTGTTTTTCATTTATATTGTACACTTCATGAGCATCAAGTACATTCACAATGCTGTGCATCCATCACCGTTGTCTGGGTTCAGAATATTTCATTCGCCAAAAGGAAACCATGCTCTAAAAGCAGTCACTCCCAATTTCTCGCTCAGGCCCTGGCAACCCCTAATCCGTTTTCTGTCACTGTTTCTTTTTTTTTTTTTTCAATCTGTTCTGGATGTTTCCTATAAGTGAAATCATGCCGTAGATGACAATTGTGTCTGCCCACTCATTTTCACACTGCCTGATAGCTTTTCATTTTCTGTTTTTATTTGAAATATAATTTCTCTAAATTGATAGGAAAATCCCAGATGGAGTCTAGACTTGATGTATCAAAGAAAGCCCTTTTGGTAAATATGTGCATAATCTTGGGGTACAGACTGTTGCTCTAAGTGAGACACCAAGCCAGAAGCCACACACGAAATTCGTTGCTCTTCATGCGGCCAAAGCAAAAACAAGAAAAGGGTTGAAAGCTGGAAAGACAAACCATAAACCGGAATGTATCCTCATAACACAAGGCCAGGGAAAGGTTACGCCTACTTGTGGTCCAAAAAAATGCTTGAAAGTCAGAGTTTTAAAAAGAGATAAAGAGCAAACACATTCAACGCCAACGAGAGGCACTACACAGGAGCAGCATATGTCAGAGATGCTCGAGCTCCCTGAGGAGGAGACGTGCACATGGAGACACTGTGGAGAGGGCACTGGGCCCCATCAGATGGGCAGGACTCCAGTGTGGTGACGAAAAGTCCTGGTGACAATGTGAGGAAGCAGAGGCCCCAGTAGACCCCTAGAGACAAGTGTGAAAGGACACTTCTCTCTGGGGACCAGCTTGCAGGACCCATCGCTGTCCCCAGGGGCACACCTGTGCTGGCGGTGCCGATCCCAGGACGTCATCCCACAGAAATTCCTGCCCAACTTTTCAAAGATGTATTTTCCAGACTATTCATCACAGCACTGGTTGCAATAGCAAGCAATTGGAAGGAACGCTACTGTCCATGGCGAAGCGATGGGATCCATCTGTCCCATCTGTAAGACCACCTACATGTCATATCAGCCGGGAGACACACATCTATGAAAATGAATCTGTGTGTGAGCGAGAGACAGAGACAGACAGACAGAAAGAGAGAGACAGAGCCAGAGAGACACACACCAAATTGTCCATGGGGTTCACCTCTGGGGACGAGAATTGCCACTCGCTTCTCTTCTCCTCTAGGGGCCTTCGTGATGTTTCAACTTGATAGAATGTGCCACTATTCCTCTTATAATTCTAACAAGATTAAAGTCACATGGTTAATGTTATCCAATTATCATTCATCTTTGGACTGAAGTACATTATTTAGTTTTTCTTTGTAAAGTTTTTTATTACAAAGACAGTGTACGATAATTACAGTAAAAGAATGAATTCTAAGGGAATTAAGAATTAAGTGGAAACTGAGGAGTGCCCTTAACAGGCAGTGTTCACCGTTTCAGTCCTTTGCCTTTGTATGCACGTGTGTGTGCACGTGTGTGCATGTGCCCATTCAGCTGTGTGCATCTGTATGCACATGGGTATGTCTATGTGCAAGTGTGTGTGGGTGTGCACTTGCGGCTATTGTGTGGGAAGGACTGCAGGGAGTGTGCTCTTCTGGAACCTGATTTCCCCAAGGCTGCACCCTGGCCAGTCAATCCTCTTCCTCCTCTGCGTTGGCCTCAGAATTTCCTAAGAGCCTCTGCTGGGCAACACGGTTCATTTCTGGTTTTTCACTCCCGTCATCATGCTGAAAGGAACACCTGCATCCATAAATCTCTACTTATTTAGGACCGATCCCTAGAGGTGGAGATTCTGGCACATAATGTAAACGTGATGTTATGGTGTTGGTCACAGTCTCTGACACCCAAGGTCTCCTTCTGTCCTGTGATCTTGTTCAGGAATGGGGAGTCCAGAAACCCTGAAGCAGAGACCTGAGGGAGGGAGGGAGAAGGAGGAGCAGCTAGGATGCAGGGGATGAAGGTACCTGGGGTGACCTGCCCAGCTGGAAGGCCCCGCTCCTGTTCCTTCTGGCCCTACCGCTCCCCTCACCCCTGGCCCCGCCCCTACCACACCTGACCCTGCTTTGGCCTCGCCCATGCCCCTCCTGCTCCCTAACTCCCCTGAGCTGAGCAGCCTGGCCTGCCATCCAGGACAGATGTTGATGAGGGTCTGGACACTCCTGCCTGCTCCCTCTCCCTCCAAACAGAGAGCCCCATCCTCAGTCAGGAAAGCACATCTAGGGCAGTGCAGTGAGTCACAGGAACCTCCTTGAACATGCTCCCTCCAGGGGGAGTTCTCAGTTGCAACAGCAGGACCCACTTGAACTTGTGTGAGCAGAAGTGACTTTTACAAGACAGAGTGGAGGTGTGATAGAAGGTGCCAGAAGGTCAGAGCACAGGGCTGGAGGCTTTGGAGAAGGTCATCATGCCCAAAGCACACCTCAGGGTCTTCCAGGAGTGATGGCTGCCTCAGGCACTGTGCCAGCCCCCAGCCCACATATCCAGCACATTCAGCCTCTGCGATGGAGGGGCCCTGCTCATTGGGGATGAGGGAGAGAGCCCTGGTGACCTCGGAGAGGCACTGCCATTGGAGCGTCAGTTTCCTCACCTGTGAAGTGGGGTGGCAGCCGACCTTTCATGGTGGTGTCAGACAAGTTCGCTGAGGCTGCACCTGGAGTGCCCTGCACCTTCTAAGATCTCAACAGTGACTAGCTTTAATGAAGAGGAATCACAGGACGAGAGATGGGGCTCGGTCCTGGATCCCCACCTGGCTGGCTGACTGCCATGGGACGAGATGGGTTGGAGAAAGGCATTCCAGAGGAACAGTGGAGTCAGAGCGAGTAGGGCATGCCTGGTGGGAGATCAGAGTGGGCAGAGGCGAAGGGCCCCAGGGGGCTCTCAGTGGGGTGACATCAGCAGGAACAGCTCACGGTGATGAGCACTTACTGGGGCCTCTGTTCTCCTCTTGAGCTATCTCCTTGAATCCTCCCCACAACTCCTTGAGGGAGGAGCAATTATTGTCTTCATTTCACTGATGAGGAAACTGAGGCTCAAAGAGACTTGCCCCCTCTGTGCCCTGCAGAGTGGCAGAGCCGGGATTTGAACCCAGTGTCTTTTAGACCCCATGGGGACTGCCTGAGAAGGGCTCCCCCATGCTGAGGGAGGGACCTCTTTTCCCTAAAGTTCTGACAACTTTTGGTCCTGATGCCCAGAGAGACCTCACTCTGCGGGGGGATAGGCTGGTCCTTGGTACTGGGAGAGCCTACAGCACCCACGGCTGGCCATTCCCTGGCCACCATACCCAGCCCCAGGCAGACGGAGTGGCCCTGTCCCTTTAGTTCAGTGATGGCTGGAGGCCAGAAGAGTGCAGGTCCCAGGGAGACCAGGACCCCTGAGCCCGAGGAGGCTGCAGTGCAGGACAGTGGTTTGGAATGATCCAAAGTCAGAGAAACAGGGGTCCTAGTCCCTGCTCAGCCTCTTTCTAGCTGATGATGCAGGTGAGGCTCTCAGCCTCAGTTTCCCTATCTGAATAATGAGGAAATAACTTGGCCTATTGATGGGCTGTTGGGACACTTCCCTGAGGAATGGCTTGAGCATCTCTAGCCTCGTGGCCGGAGCCTGTTAAGAGCCCCCTGCCGGGCTGTCACAGTGGTCCTCTAGGGCACAGGGTCTGGGAAGTCCCTCCTCAGGTTCCCTTCCTGCTGCCCTGCTCCCGGGAACATTCAGCATTGTTTGAGGAGGAGCTGAAGATGATCCAGGACCACACTGTGTTGCAGGTGACAGAGGCTCAGCGCTGGAAGGACAGCTGGACATGCTCCATGCCACCATCCAGGGCTTGTGCTGTGACCCCCTGTAAGCCCGCCACAGATAAAGTCTCCTCTTGTGTGGATCCAGCTTCTGTGGTTTATTCACTTATTGCTTCATTCACCCAGTCATTCCTTCACTCATTCCTTCACTCACTCACTCCTGAACTCATGTACTCATTCATGATTTCGTTCATTGTTTCACTCACTCATTCAGCCAATACGCTCTGGTCCCTGCCATGGGCCGAGCACTGTAACTTCACCAGTGAGTATGACCCGACGTGGTCCCTGCCCACCTGGAGCTCACATCCACTGTGTGACCTGAAAGAGAGCTGTCCTCGGGTTAGCAGGGGGGATGAGCACCTGGAATTCACTTCTGAAAGTAGAGGCAACCCATGCAAAGAAAAGAACGGAGAAAACCCATGCTTGGCACTTCATCGACAAAAAAAATAATTAAAAGTTAAGAAAAATAAAGATATCCTATATTTAACAAAATGTGGGTTCTAATCACAAGTGTGCACTCATTCCTACAACCAATGAGAAGTAATCCAGAGTGGACTGGGTATTTGTAACACATTCTTGCGGCCAATAATAGCATTTCAGTAAACCTGTTCCAGGGCCTCACGATTTTCCTAAGGCCTCTGTGATCCTCCAACACTTAAATCTTTCTCCTTGGAAGCCTCTGTCCTGTCACCCTCCTTGTCGAATGGCTCTTCCACTGTTGGGGGGCCTACCCTGTACGGCCACACTCGTCAGTGACTCTCCACGTTGTTTGGACAGGCTGCCCGCATTCCTCCCTCAGCCTCACAAGCTCCTGTTTCTTTGGCAAGGTTGGTGATTTCACTGGGTGATCACCGGGCATCGTTCTTTGCAGTGGTTTGCATCTTCCCACACTGTGTCTCCTCTGACGACTGTGGGAGGCAGGCCTTTTGTCCCCATCTTACAGGTGAGGAAGCTCAAGTCCAGAAGGCTGGACGACCTGCTCCAAGTCACAGCCAGCATGGAGCCTCAGCAGAGTTTGGGCCCCAAAGCAGACAAGAATGTAGGTCAAGTGGTTTGTTTGAAGGTGATGGAGGAGGCCTGAGGGAGGCCATGGGGAAGGGAGTCTGGAGGAGGAGAGCCAGTGCGGGGCCTGACAAGGGAGCACTGAGGTGAGCATCCATCCTAGTCCTGTTGGGAGACGAGATCCCACCCGGACTGGCTCAGTCTCCGTGGGTGGAGGGTTTACCCCGGGTTCGTGAAGTCTTCTGTGCTACAGGCTGGCACAGGCTTGCAGGAGAGGAAGGTCCCGGTGCAGGAGAGAGCCCTCAGGCAGAGAGTGGATGCAGGTGCTCCAGGGGGACACTGTGGGTCTGCTGGGGACTGGCTCCCAGGGACTGCAGGGACTCAAGTGGGCTGAGGGAACTGAAGGTCAGCAGCAGCAATGTCTGCAGGGGGGATCTGCACACATGTCCCACACTTATGCCCCCAGAAAGGCTGCTCTGCATGGCATTTCTCCTCCCAGATGCGTAGTTGGCCCAAACCGCCCCTCCACTCCACACTCTCAATTCCTTTCCACTCGTCTCAGGTTACTAGAAATTCAGAATATTTTAGTTGCTGTTGGAGCCCAGAGACTTTTGTTTGTCCTGCCCATGTTCTAACATTGCTGGCTTTTTAAAGATCTCAGGGCTTTGACTCCAAAACAGCAAGATGATGAGGATCCCAGAGAGCTTTCTGGAAGCAAGACTTTATGCTTTGCAATACTGCCATCCCACCAGCTCTTCTCAAAATCCCTCCAGGACACAGACTCACAATCTTGGGTCCTCAGATTGCTGAAAGGATGCACCTTTAGAAAGTGATCAGGGTGTGGCGGCAGGACACACCGAATGGTTGAGTGAGGAATTCAACCGATCCTCTTCCCAGAATGCCATGATCACACGGGACGTGCTGTCAGAAAACAACCTCTGGGAAGAGACCAAAGACATACAACCAACTGAGGAGCATTTGAAGCTGAGGGAAGAACAGTGAGAGTCGTGGTGATTTTGCCCAGAGCAGGTCCCGTCCCCACCCCCTCAGTGTGATGGCACTGTGAGCGGCACAAGCCTGAATGGGGGTGGCTTCACTGTCAGAGGTTGCCCACTTGATGTCGCCATGGGTGGGCAAAGCCCGGCCCCTAAGCATTTCTGGAAACAGTAGCCATCTCAGTGGCAAGCTGACATGGAAGGTCAACTTTGCAGCCGCCTGAGGTTGGATCTAGAACAGAGCAGCGAATCAGCCAGGAAGGTGAGACGGACAACCACACAATGAGACAGACACAGCAGCCTTGATGGGTTGCACATAACCCCAGGGGGTCTGAAAGTTTGTGTGCTTGTGCAAGCCTGTGCCCAATCAGGTGAGACCAGGAAGATGGGCATTGTGGGGATGCTTAGAGACCTGGCAACAGCCTAGGCTCTGCTCCCAGGTGTTGCTGCCTCCCAGCAAGTCCAAGTTGACTGAGGGGCAATGCCCAGCCCTGTCGAAGCTACCTATCCACTCTGGGGCTCCCATGAAGAGAGGCCTTCTCACCTGGAAACTTCTCCCCAGGTCTTCTTCAGAGGCTGAAACGAGGTGCTCTCAGAGCAGAGAAGATGGTGAGCAGTGAGGAGAGGCTCCTGAGGAGTCGGCCCTCCTGGGGAAGGAAGCAAACGAGCTGGGAGGGTGGAGTGGTCCCTGCTTGCTCTGGCCTCAGCCCCTTCAGTGTACATCTCCCTCCTGGAGGGGACAGGAGCCCAGGGAACCCGGGAGAGCACACCCGGGCCGCGATGAGCAACGCTCCCAATGAGGAGGATCTGAGCTCAACGTAGGATCAGCCCAGGTAGGAAGGGAGCCTTTCGCCACCAGGACACTCGAGTCAAGGTCAGCGTGCCCCTGCAGGGATGATCTCCCTGCCTGTTCTACACGTCCCTGTGGACAACTGACTGCTTAGGGACTGGCTTCTGACCAGCAGACCCAGCACAAGTGACAGGACGACCCTTCCCAGATTCCATCACCGAGGCTGTCATTCTCTCTCACTCGCTTTCTTCTGTTCCCTCTTCCCGCTCCCCTTGTTCCCCTCTCTCAGTCTGTCTAACCCCTGGACCTGGGGACATACATGGACGTCCTGAGCTCCCCTATGCAGAGGCCCACGCAGAAGAAAACCAAGGGAGTGCCCTGGCCAACAGAGAGAAAGGAGCCAGGCTCTCAGTGAAACTGATCCTGACCGAGCACACAGGAGTAAGCTTGACAGCACATCTCACCCTGCTCCAGCCTCAGTGGAGGCCACAGCCCCAACCTGGAAGTCGTCATGAGCAGAGGCTCCAGCTCATTTGTGCAGGATTCCTGGTCCACAGAGATGGAGAGAGAGTGAATATTTGCGGTTTAAAGATGCAGGTTGGGGAACAGTGTTGTCAGAGAGGAGGAGACACCTCACACCATCTGCCAGTTCCCGGGTCTGACATGCCCTTCTCCCTCCTCTCCCCTCCAGGCTCTCTGCAGCCACAGTGCCCACCTCTCTAACCTCCTCTAGCCAAACTCACTTCTGCTTTGGTGTCTCCACACCAGCAGTGCCTTCTCCCTGGCACGCTGATCACAGGTGAGTGCAGCGCTGGGTCCTCATGTCATTCTGGTCACAGCAAATGTCACCTCAGTCAGGCCTTTCAGACCCTCCTACCCAGTGAGACCACAGCCCTCCCTGCAGGACACTCTTTATTTTCATTCCAGTTCATGCTCTTCTCTTTCACGTGTCTTTGATTTTGTGCTTTTGTCCATCTGCCTCCAGACTGAGCTCCTGGTGGGCAGGGACCACTGAGTAGATTTCAGCACCACACTTAGGCCCACCAGGGCTCCCGGCCCAGGGTGATGGCTTGGCACATAGCTGCCGAATGAACAAATAGGGGCATCTTGGATCCCTCCTTCCTGCTTTTGCTCCACTCAGATGGTGAAGAGGAACACTACTAATAGGAAGTGGGTCCAGAGGCAGGCGGAGGGTCAGCATGACTTCTGCATGAATCCTCCTTTCCCCAATTGCTCCAGCAAAGCTCAGTGGGCACCACTGACACAGAAGGCTGCCACCTGATGGCCAGCACAGGAACTGCAGCCTCAGGCAGGGACAGCACAGCACCAAGCAGGCATGTATTTCATGTGGAGAAATGCCTATCCAAATGCATTGCCCATTTTTCATTGTGCTATTTGTATTTTATTGTTGAGAGGTGAGAATGTATTATATATTCTCAATAGTAGACCCTTATCAGATATGTAAAGATCTGTAAACATATTCTCCCCTTCTGTGAGTCGTCTTTTCACATTCTTGATCGTGTCTTTCAATGCACTCAAGTTTTACTTTTGATGAAGTTGAATTAATCTATTTTCCCTTTGGTTACTTATGTGTTGGGTGCCATAATTACAAAAACATTGCCTAACCAAGGGCCATGTTTTCTTCCAAGAGTTTTATAGTTTTAGGTCTTACATTTACATCTTTGGTGGTAAGAAGATGTAACATTTTTGTATATGGTGTGAGGTAGGGGTTCACCTTTATTCTTTCACTTGTGGATATCCACCTGTCCCAGTACTACTTGTTGAAAAGATTATTCCCTCCTCATTGTCTTGGCATCTCAAATAATTCTAGAATCTGTGGTTGTTGCAGGTGGTGTGACTTACAGTTCCTTAGAATTTTTCTTTACATGAAGGTTGCTGTTCTCTGCCCTTGTGGACTTTCACCCACTGCATATGTAGACTGATGATTAGCAAAATAATCATATCAGGTATTTGGACTAGTTTTTTCTTTGCTTGCGGTGGGTATGTATGTCCACACCCTGTTACTCCCTGATGGCTGGGTGGACCACATTGCACCATTGTTCTGACCTGGATTATTGCTGTATCCTTCTAACTGGTTTCTCTGCCTCTATATTTGACCCGCAATCTATCCTCAATACAGCAATTGGAGTGACCCTTTAAAACCAGATGTCACACCCTGACATTGTGAAATCTCTCAAGGGGCTCTCCATTTATCTCAGGGGAAAGTTCAAGTCCTTATGATGGACCTCAAGCCCAATACAGTTGGTCCCACACTCTCTCTGACATCATCTTTGGCCAGTTATCCCCTGTACCATTTGATCCAGTCCCTCTGTCCTCCGTTATGCTCCTGGTACATGCCGGGCAATCTCCCACCTGTAGACTTGCACTCTATGTTCCTTCCACTTGGAATCCTCTTCCACATGATGATTTCATGTCTCATCTTCTTCACTATCTTTAATTCTGTGTTCAAATGTCATGTTGGTGAGGCTGTATTGACCCTGTCATTTAAAATATAAAGTATCCTCTTGTCCTGACACTCCCTATCCAACTTGTTCCCCTTTCATTTTTCCCCTTAGCATTAACACCCTATAAAATAATATATAATGATAAGAATCAGTGTTCAATCAGGACACGGAAACCAACCAATAGATTGAGCAGGGACAGTTTATATAATGAACAATTAATCATAAACCTTTAAAGTGAACTATAGAGAATAGCCCAGAATTACAGTAGAGTAGTTAAGAAAGAAACAAATTTGGGAGACGACCACCTTGCCAAGGATTCCTTCAGGCCTTGTTGGAGAAGGAATGTTTGCAGCACAGGGATGGTGGAGAAGATTGTCATGATTCCCAAGGCCAGTACCAGTCCCCGGTCAGGACAGAGCTCAGCAGGTAGGGAACAGCAGACTGAGACTGGAAAACAGGAAAGCCCTATCCCCTCCCAGGGGCAGGTAGGCTGAGGCTGGGATGCCTACTGGATTCACTGGGATTCCACTTGCAGCGGTGCCACTCATTCTCCTTATTAAGTCATCCAAGGGGATCCACTGAATCCACTGTGGATCACCCACTGTGGGTGAGTCCCTGTAGACACCCCTGAATTGTGCCACTGCTGATTGTACTGCAGGAGAAGGATAAAGAAAAGAATAGAAGCACCCTGGAATTAGGAAGGAAGGCCCTTTGTACTAAACCTTCTCTGAAAAAGCTTAACCCCTGCCAGGTGCAAAAGAGAAATGTCTACTGGGTGCAATTCCATTATTGCAGAACAGACAATAGAGGGCAACACTCTGATGTTGTTACACAGTGACAATCCATTGATAACTGGCACCATTATTCTCTTATTATTTTGTTTATGTATTCCATGCTTTTACTTCCAACTTGCCTCTATTGCTTTATTTGAAGTAAGATTTTGAAGACAGCATATGGTTGCATCAAGCTTTCTAAAAAAAGGTATTTTGACCCCCCAAAATGCCATTATTAGATCAAAACAACAGAAGAATTAAAAGTACAAAGTAGCTATACTATCAGTATGTTCCTTAAGTAAATCGTTTACTGTCAAATTCCTCTTATATATGAAAGCACCATGCAGTTTCATTTTAATGATGTTAGCCTCAATAATCTAGTATAATAGTAAACTCCTTTGTAATGAGTAAATATACAAAATGAAGTTACAATAATTTACAATTTACGTCTGTGACATGACCCAACTACTCTCTACAAGCACCACTGAAATCTTGATTGATGCTTGGCTATCTTGTTCTACTAGAACTAACGGGAATATTTCACTGTCAACAAATTCTGTTTACCTGCTGTGTAGTTTATGAGGGTTGAATTCTTCTTTGTTTGAAAATCACCATTTTCACCTCTCCATATGGATACCTGTTTATCGGCAGATAGCTTTGCAGCCAGTATAGATTTTTTCAGGAGAGTCTTATATAAGAAGTCATAAAAAATGAGTATAAATAACTTACACTTAGGCAATTTTTCTTTTTCTTTTTTTTCCCTGCTTGGAAAGATTTGCCCTGAGCTAACATCTTTTGCCAATCTGCTTCTCTTATTTCTCCCTTCCCAAAGCCCCAGTACATAGTTCCATATTCTACGTGTAAATCCTTCTAGTTCTTCCACATGAGCCACCGCCACAGCATAGTCAATGAGAGATGAATGGTGTGGTTCGCTCCTGGGAACTGAACCTGGGACGCCGAAGAGGAGCGTGCCAAACTTTAACCACTAGGCCATCAGGGGTTGCTCCAGGAAATTTTTCTAGAAAAAAATTGGAATCAAGATGTATGATTTATTTCTAAAAATTTCATAACATACTTTAAAACTTGAAATGCTCAACATGTTTAAAAGCACTTTACCACTCAGTTTACCTTAACAAAGATATAGCAAACATTGTGAGAAATATACTTTCAATAGGAAAGTCCAGTTGCAGCTTTATGCTTTTGTAGACCACTCCCAATAACGTGGCTTAAAAAATATAACTGTAAGAGTCTTCAAGAAAATGTATTTCATTTCTATAAAAATCGTTCTTTATAGTGTCTCAATGTTTGTTTCCTACTAAGCTTCTCAACGTTCTTTAGGCTTAACAATATAGTAGAATCAAGCTCCTATAATCTATCTTTTAATCCCACAATCCAGAAAGCTCTATCTCAAAGTCATCAGTGACCTCTTAAATCACCAAATAACATTATTCCCATTTTATACGTGCGAATACTGGGTTTTAAAGAAGTCAAGTTCATGCCCAATATTGTTTAGCTAGTAAGAGGCAGAGCCTAGATATGATTGACTCCTGCTGTCTGATTCTAAAATCCATAAGCATAACCTCTAGGTATACAGCCAAACATAACACTCTGTATTCTTGCAACAGAATAAATGCATTTGCTTTTTCCTTAATGTCTGTAACACGGTTCTTAACTATTCCAATACATTGGTTTCTCCCTTTCTGTAAATGAGAGTGTTCTTCAAAGTACCTTCCTTCCTCTCCGCTCTTCTCTATACATTCCCTCGAGTCCCAGTTCTTGAATTCATTTAACAAGCATTTATTTTATTGAATCCATACAATTCCAGATCCCATGGAAAAGCATGAAAAAAAAACAGTCCCTGGCCTTGAAGGATTTACAGACTACTAGGGGAGAAAACCCTATATGCAAGTCCAATATTATTTTCAAAAAAACAAAAAACAAGTTTGAGTCTGCACAAACACAGAAGGCTACCTATGCCGCACAGCACAGGTTTTCAAGCCTTTTCTGAGGACGACTACAGTTTTTTAAGAAATAGCGTTTAAAATTTCTAAAAGAGCATGCAAGACCTAGAACTTCCCTGATCCACTGTCCCCTTCCCACTACAAGCCATGTTTTTTCTAAGACTCTTAAGAACATCGTTTGAAAACCACTATATTCTAACATCTTAATAGTTTTGCCTTTCATGCCTAGGTCTTTAATCTACCTGGAATGGATTTTTGTGTAAGGAGTAAAGTAGGGTTCCAATTTGAATTTTTTCCATACTGATATCTAATAGTCCCAGGACCACTTAAAGAAACGCCCCTCCTTTGCCCTCTGCTCTGTAAGAGCACTTCTATTAAAAGAAATCAAGTTTCTGGATACACGTGGAACTGGATTTGGGTTCTCTACTGTTTTCCACTGGTCTACCACTGTGCTAATACCAAAGTGCTTTAGTTACTATAGCTTTACATATAATGAATCACTATATCTCATAGATCATGTCTTCTCACCTTGACCTGCTGCTTAAAAATATCTTGGCTATTCTTAGTCCTTTGTATTTCCATATGTATTTTAGAAAACACACGTAATTTTGAGCTCTATAATTTCCTGGCAAACTGGTAAAATACCCACAAAACAAATCTAGATCAGTGGTTCTCTACCAGGGCAATTTTAACACCCCAACCTCCCACCCAAGGGACATTCAGCAACGTCTGGAAACATTTTTGGTTGTCACAAAGTGGGGGGTAGGTACTACTGGCCTCTAGTGGGATTAGGCCTGGGAGATGCTGCTAAGCATCCCACAGTGCACAGGACAGCTGCCACAACAAAGAATTATCCCATTCAAATTTTAATAGTGCCACTTTTGAGAAACCCTGTCCCAAATAAATCAAGGGGCAAATTTGCATGGGCCCATTAAAGGCCAGGGAACGTCTACCAAAAACAATAATTTAATTTTAGAAAAACTGAACTGCCATGTGCCAAATGAGATTTACCCCAATTCATTAAAAAAAAATCATATTATTTGCATAGACCAAAATTCTTATCTTCTTGTTCTCTATAGCAGGGACATTTGCAGGAAGCTTATTGGAGGGGTTAAGTCTTTAAAATACAAAGTTATAAAGAAACAAGACATAGCCAGAAGATACTAAAAAAAAAAAAACAAAACTCATAGAAATCAGTAAGAAACAATCCAATAGAAATATGGGCAATCTAAATGGGCAATTCACTAAAAGGAATATTCAAATGACCAATAAACATATAAAAAGATGCTCAACCTCATTAGTCACCACAGAAATACCAATTCAAACTCACGAGAACACCATCCATGCACCAAAATGTCTAAAATTTTAGAAGACTTGACATATCAAGTGTTAACAAGAATGCTGAACAATGTAATTCCCATATACTACTGGATGTAGGGAAGGGGTTGCATAAACTGGTTCAACCACTTTGGAAAATGTTGGCAGTCTCTACTATAGCTGAACATATCCGTACACTATGACCAGCAATGCCACTCCTAGGGATCTATCCAACAGAAAATACTTACCTATTTGCAAAAGAATGAACAAGAATATTCATAAAAGCATTAAAAGCCTATTGTAGAAACCATCCAAATGTCTAATAACTGCTGAACGGATTAATAAACTGTGATATGTTCATAGAAGTAAATAATATACCACAACAAGAACTACTGCTATATGCAACAGCACAAATGAATCCCCAAAATACAGTGTTAAGCAAAAGTACGCAGACTCAAGAGTACAGATATCACTCCATTTCTATAAAGAGGCAAAACTCATCAATGGTGACAGAAGGGAGAAGAGCAAATACCTGTGGAGAGAAAGGATAGTGACTAGAAAAGAGCAGAAGAAGGGGCTGTAGGGTGTTGGGAATGTCCTATTTTTATCTAGGTGGTAGATACACGAGTGTGTTTACATTGTGAAAATTCATCAAGCTATACACTTAGGATTTGTATGCTTTTCTGTATTTAGCTTATATCTTACTAAAGAATTTGCTTAAAAATATAAAGACTACAACCCTGATTTATCGCATCTGATGTTTCAAGAGACTATTCTAAACAGCCCAAACTCACAATGATGCTAAAATGCAAGTTGTGTATATATTGACAACTGATTTTTTACCAAGGAACAAAGGCAATGCAGTGGATAAAGGATAGACTTTTCAATAAATGGTGTTGAACAATGAGATATCCATAGGCAAAATAAATGAACTTGGATCCATACCTCATACCATATACCAAAAATAACTTGAAATGGATTTTAGACCTAACAGTAAAACCTAAAACTATATTTGATAGAAAAATACTTGTATTCAAAATATATAAAGAACTATCAAAACTTAACAATAAGAAAAAAAAACAGGCAAAATTTCGAACAGACATTTTATCAGAGAAGATATACAGATGGCTAATAAGCACATGAAAAGACACTCAACATCATAAGTCATCAGGGAAATGCAAATTAAAACCACAATGAGATACCACACTACATGCCTATTAGAATGGCTGACAAGACTGGCCATACCAAGTGTAAGCAAAGATGTAGAGAAATGGGAACCCTCGGACACTGCTGGTGGGAATGTAAAATGGTTTAATGTATAAACACTTTGGGTAACAGTTTGGAAGTTTCTTAAAGAGTTAAACATAAGTGATTCACTCATTCTACTCTTATGTATTTGCCCAGAAAAAGAAAAGCACATGTCCATAACAAAAACTTACATACAAATGTTCATAGCAGCTTTATTTGTAATAGCCCAAAACTAGAAACAACTCACATATACATCAACACGTGACTGGATAAACAGTTTGTACTATATCCATAGAACAGAACCTTAATCAGCAACACAAAGGAACAAACTGTTGACACGCACAACATGGATGAATTTCAAAAGAATTATGTTAAGTGACAGAAGCTAGACAAAATCAGTGTCTGATTGTCTGATTCCATTTATATAATCTCTAGAAAATGCAAACTAATCTATAGTGATAGAAAGCAAATCACTGGTTGTTTGGGGAGAGTAAGTCACGGAGGGGTGGGAAGGAGGGATAACAAAGGCGCATGAGAAAACTTTTGAAGGTAATAGATATGTTCACTATCTTGACACTGACTGAAAGTTTCATGGAGGTACACCTTATGATGGAGGCCATAACTTATCAAAGCGTACCATTTATTTTATTTTTTTTTATTTCTATATTTCTATTTGGAAATGTTTATATCAGTACAGTGAAACTAAATTTTAGAGACACTGGATGTCATTAGTTTGGATATCATTAGTTTATTATAAAAGAGAGACATGGAAATTATTTACATGATGAAAGATTTCAGTACTTCAGTGGAATGGGTAGCTTCACGTGATGCCATTTCAATAGTGATTCATTTCAGTCTACATACTTTCCAAGAATGTCACCATCTCTAAATAAGAAATAATCTTTGTCGTCTAGAGCTACTTTGGTGCCTCCGTACTCTGGGAGAAGAACTTTATCTCCCACTTTCACACTAACTGGTTGAATCTCTCCACTCTTTCCTTTAGAGCCCGATCCAACAGCTACTACTGATGCTTGCAAAACTTTTCCTTGAGATTTTTCTGGAAGCGTAATGCCTCCTTTCGTTACAGTTTCGGCTGCACTCCTTTCAACCAAAAGTGGGTCAAAGAGGGGAAGAAACTTTCTAAATGCCTGTCCTGCCATGACTCCGGCCGCCGCAGCCTACGCTCTGCTCTAGCGCCGCCGTCGCAAGCAGAGACCCGCAGTGTGACCCTCGCGACACGTGAACTTGGGACAAGGCACCCGGCGCGCAGGCGCGCTCGCCCCGGGACCCCGCCCCTCCCCGCGCGAGGGGGCGGCCACAGCAGCGCATGCCGCGATTCACCAGGAGGGCCCTGCCCAGGCCCTGACGTGAGGACCCCAAAACGTACCATTTAAATAAATGCAGTTTGTTTTCTCAAGTATATTTCAATAAAGCTTTTCTAAAAAAAATACAAGTTGTATATAAATATTATAAACCAAATTTTCTATAATTAGCTCAAAGTCAACTCCATTCATTCACACAACAAATAGTTATCTAGCACCTACTATACGCCAAGCACTCTGCTGGGTTCCAGTGTTACAATGGTAAGCAAACTGACATGGTTCCTGACCTCATGGAGAACACAGTCTGCTAGGGGAAGCAGAGATTAATAAAAGATGCACACAGACACATGGATAATAAAAACTTCACAGACAAGTGATGTGAAGGAGACAAACACAGTGAGATGACACAAAATAACAGGGAAACAAAATCTGATCTAACGGAAAGGTCAGCATGGCTCCCTCAAGGAAGTGAAATTTAAGCGATACCTAATGGAAGAGGAGGATAACAAGTTGAAGATGTAACTTTCCGCAGAAGAGACACTAACAAAAGCAAAGGCTCTGAGGCAGAAGAAAGCATGACCCTTTGAAGGAATGGAAAGAAAGTCAAAAGGGCTAAGGGTCAAAACAGTGTAGACAACACTATTGGTCACCTCTCCAGTAACTATTCCATCTCCTCTTCCTCACTCCTACCAGAATCACACTTGGGTTCCAGCAGCCACCGTCCTCCACACATAGTCATGTGCTTTAGAGGAAGATGACTCCGTTCTTGATTTTAGGAATTGCATACATTGAGACTTAATTCAGTCATGGCCACCTCTTTTCTCCCTGCCAGTGATTAGTTAAAGAATGGCATGAGTGAAAGCAGGAAAAGAAGTTATTGCGTGCTCTAAACAAGAGATGGTAGTTTGGACCAGGGAGTTGTCAATGGAGATAGAGATTTGCATGGAGAAATAAAGTAGAGCAACGTGTACAGGGTGTCTCCTAGGTTTCTGGCTTAGGCAAATAACGATCAATCTTTTCCATATAGTCAAAGCCAGAGAAATATCTTTTAAAAATTAAGAGTCTTATGTTATTCTTAATATACTTCTCTTAAATAAACCAAATTAGAACTAGTCAAGGATCATACCTAAAACATATTTCATCCTCATGCAGGATACTGGCTTCAGAAGTTCATGCAAACTTATCAAGAATGAATGAGGCTAACTAGATTTTGTCTTACAATACAAATCAATGTTTTCTAAAATTCTAACCTATAATTAACAATCCTGGCTACAAATAACATCAATTTCTGAATATCATTTATTTTGCCTTGCCTGCTTCAAAAAATGATTTAAGCAAGCAAAATGTCCAAATCAATTAAAAGCCAAGCCAAGAATAAAGTAATCCAAGGATTTCTGACCACTCTTGTGTTATCTAAAAATAATTCCAGAGAAATTATATGGAGGTACCTAATCAATTATGCTCATCAAATTTATCAAATTAGGTCTCATAACAACAGAAATGAAGGTTCCTATTACAGATACCAACAGACCCAGGCAAAAATATAAGCTACCTTGACAAGTTGATGAAGTGCCATTTCTTTCAGAAGGTGGTGTACTTGGACTGTTGAAATGATGTGAAGTTCCTCGGTCCTTGCCATCGTTTATAAAATTCTTTGAATGGCACGTACAACGACGTGAAAGAAACATATGCACAAAGAGACAAGTGTACACAGGCATACCCACATGCACACAAACACACAAATGCACCCATACATGCACAGGAGCAAGATGATGCCATTTGCATTTGGTAGAAAGTTCTGGGAGTAGAATGGAGGAGGAACGAGGGGCAGGGAAAGCAGAGACCACTCAGGGTATGTCAGTCAGTGCAGTCACCTCACTACTCATAAGTGTGGAACGAGGCAAGGGCAGCAGTAATAGAGGGAGGAGGTGGATTAGGGGCGTGTGTGGAGCCAGCAGACCTGGTGGTATGGGTAGCAGACATGAAGGTCAATGTGGTCTCCCAGGGTCACCGGGGGCACTGATGGGGATACAGAACACAGGAGCCAGGGTACATTTGAGTGAAAGGAGATCAATTCAGCCTGCAAGGGGTGAGGGGGCTGCAATGGGAGCCATGGGCATCCTGGTGGGGGCATTTAGAGCAGGCTGGACACTTTGCTTTTAGTTCAATAGGTCTGGTAGGAAAGTGCGGGGTGGAGCCATCAGCTCCAAGGATGGAGCTGGAGCCTGGACTAGGACCAGCTCTCTCAGGGGAGCTTGGAGTGACGGGGGCTGGTCCAGGATCCCTGGGGCTGGGGCAAAAAAGACCATGGGAGTAGGGTGGTACATACGAGGAAGCCATTGCTTTATCTTACTAGCTTTTAATGCAGAGGTGTACTGCTTCCCATTCTGATAACATTCTCCCTTCCAGATAAGCTTTCTCAGAAGAAATCAAACCCAAGAGTAACGATGGCTAATTATGCAAAATTAAGAACATAAATTCACAGGATCCCCCCCAAAAATGATTTAATCACCACCTACATGGCAAAATGAGGGGCCTTTATGAAGATGAGGGAGGAGCAGGATCCTATCTCCAGGTCAGCCAAGGGCCAGACAGGTGAGCAGGGAGCAGGTGTAGGGTCCCCCACCCAGCCCTGCAGCTGTCACTTGTGACTGCTGGACTGAGTGTGCTCTTCATGCTGTGACCTGAGGGACCCAGTTTATTCCTACCCACACTGTGGAGGTCATTTGAGAGTCTCTGGGAGGGCTGGGCAGTGGGCATGCGTGTGTCCCAGGTCAGGCACCTGCACTGGGTTAGTGTCTCAGTCCTGTTGTTCAGAACCCCAGGTGGACGTGGGCCAGAATTTGCTCTCTTGTGTATTTGATGGTGTCTCCCAGGCAGAGAAGGACACTTTCCTGCCCAGCAGGGGAGAGGGGAACTCAGTGAGGCCTTGGACAGATTTCCATCCACAATGGGTCCCTGTTAACCCCTTACTCCTGGTGAAGTTATAGCCAAGTCAGGTAGCCTAAGACATAGTTTCCTCAGAGGCCAAAGTCATGGTTTGGAAGAAACTTTGCATATTTTAAGCCCATCTATAAATGTGAGGAATGTTGTCCCTATTATGTGTTTATGTTTTGCAAGCCTACTGCACTGGGGTTGCCATTAAAAATCAAACACAACCTTACAAAACGTGTTATCAACTTCAAAAATCCACGGTGCTGTTGGAACAATATTTGAGGTCTGCAAATGTCTAGATGACACCCAGTCCCTAGTCATTACCCTCCCACAGGGACCGTCACATCCTCACCTCCTTGGGACCCCTCTGTGCCTCTTGTTGGTACTTATGTGACCTGGACATCACTGACACTCTGGCCTGGGCTCCAGGCATCCCCAACTGTACAGTACAAGGTTCCTGCCCCCTGTCTGCCCACTTGCCTCCCTATGCCCACTGTCCCTCTCTCGGAGCTGGTCAACTTGCCAGCCTCAGTCTTGTCCACCCAGGCTGCAGGACCCAAGTTCCCCTCTCTTTGCCTTTTCCTTGTTAAATGCCCATGTCTAGGTCCTCCCTCTCCCCTACCCCTGAAAAGACTGGTCTCATTCAGTCCTGAGAGTTGTCCTCAGCCTCTCAAGGAAAGTGAGTCCCAGCAGACCCCGGAGTGAGTTGGGAGCTGGTTCTGGGTAACCAGATCCTGGCAGTTGGTCACACCCAAAAACTGGGGAATATCATGCAATGTGTGCTCATCATCAGAATGAAACTGTACGTGATTTCAGGGGAAACGGTTTGGCAATAGTAATGGTTAGAGGACCTGAGGCCTTCAACGGTGTCAGGACAAAGGAAGGTCTGGACACATAATCATCATAATTTTCATCCCATGTTCCTCAATTAAATGAATGGTCGGATGGATGCTGGATGGATGGATGATGAATGGATGGATGAAAGGGTAGTTGATGCAAGGATAGTGACTGGATGGATGGATGGGTGCGTGGATGTGTGGTTTACAGTTGGATGGATGGATGAGGGATAGCTGAATGGATGAATGCATGGTGGATGGATGGATTGTGGGTGAATGCATGATAGATGGATGGATAGATGGATCGATGGATACATATGAGGCCAGGATTAATAAAGCACACATGGATACCTCTAAGGTAACAGGGTCTAAATTCACTTGACCATCACTGTGAGCTCCATGCACACTTGCTCCATCCTCTCCTCTTACTTGCTCACACCTTCCTTGATCTGTGTTGGGGGCATGTCCAGTTCTGAGAGGGATCCAATTCCTTTTGCAGTTCTCCTCTCAAAGGGCCCATTAACTGCCCCTCCCCTTCAGGATCTTAGGGCCATGGCAGCTCCTATGGAAATCTTACAGGACGTTTACTATTAGTGTCAGCTTCCTCTGCTGATCAGACGGGAGGGTGGACCCAAGCGTGGAGACACATGGCTGTTTGCCTCCCACAACTCCCTCAACCATTTAACCTCTCTTTCCCTAGTTCATCCAAATTCACAGTCCATATTCCTTGAGCTATGGACATCTGCTCCGATGTTAGTCATTTTAGAGACATCTGGGCTCAGTTCTTTCAGTCTTTTACATTTTTCTCCCTAAAGCCCTTATTACAGACATCCCTTTATTCCAGCTTTGAGGAAAATGGTATAGAAAGCCCTGGGCTAGACCAATAACCTCAAGGAAAAGTGGCATCAGCCCTGCTGCCCTTCAGCTTCACAATGAACTTCATGGTCATTTGGAGTTCAAGAGGCACATCATGGAGGTGTTCTTCTCTCCCCTCCCACTTCCAAGCTCCCCAATCCTGAGCCTGGGGTCCTGGAAACAGGCCTCACCCGCCACCAGTGCTCTGCAGCCAGGCCGCAGCCTGCCAAGTTGATCCAACATCCTCTACATTATTAAATGTGCTGGTTTTTCTAGCAGACGCAACACAATAAAGATGGTGGTGATGGTAACGAACGTAATGGTGAGTCACCATCGTGTACTGAGAACTAATTCTGGGGTGGTTCTCTGAAAAATGCTTTACCCGCCTTACCTCATTCACATCTTGCAAAAGCCCTGTGCTGCGAGTGCTTGAAGAAGGGGAGTCTTTGTACTTCACATGTGAGCTAGAAATTCAATAGATTGATAGGTATTGGTGATCTCTGAGCCTGGAATATAAGTTTTGGACTGGCTTCTTTTGAGACAAGGAACAGAGGTCTCTTGTCTACAGGAGAAGTGGGCAAATGGACAAGGGGCAGACAGTACCACAGTCATCCTGCTGGAGCTGGTGGACCCCAGGTAGGCTCACCTGTCGGCTCAGGACTGTAAGTGGGATGGGCGAGGGCGATGGTCGGGATATTCCCCACAGTAGGCTGACAGCCTCTTCAGGATCCTGTTGGGCGCTGTCAGCAAGATGAGCTTTATGACTACTTGGAATAGGCCTGAGGGGGCAGTTCTGAAAGTCTGTTAATGAGAGGCTAAAATTCCCATCCTTCAGGGGCAAGAGGAGGTAGTCAGGAGGTTGAATGTTCCGTAGCTCATTCCCTTCCGCCCACCACACTTGCTGGGTGTGGTTTTATAACATCCTCATATCTGGAGACACAAAGAGAAATCAGATGGAGTCTTCAGCCCACCTTCACCGTCTCCTTGAGCAGCAGATGGACAAGCTTGTCCCAAGATGAGCGACAGTCCTGCCATCTGCAGCCCGCAGCCTCATCATGCTTGAGATGGGAGGCCTTCACCAAGGAGTGTATTCCTGGCTGAGATTGGGGGAGGCGGAGTTTGCAAGATTCATTGGACAATCTCCTGACCATTCATTCTATGTGGCCACATTGGTACTTCCTGGGGACATTGGTCGGGGAGGTCATGGAGGTCCGTGAGCTCAGAAGATCATGGCAGTGGAGGATGATGAGAGGTGATGGAAGGGGTTACAGGATTGACCCTATCGTTTAATTTTGTTGGAGTAAAGATGGTTCAGAACCCCAGGCCAGGCAGGGGCCGGGCCAAATGGATAGGCTAGTGGCGCTTCCCTGGGTTGGGGGAGGCAGGATGGGTGTTGAGTGAAGAATGAGGAGGGTGCCTTTTGGTGTCAACAGTCGGGGCTCACCCCCTGGAGACCTTGGTATGCTTCCATCACCAGAACAGGGCTCCAAGGTGGCTTCTGTTGTCCAGGAAGCCCAGTGGATGCAAAGTATTTAAAGTGCCCTTTGTGGAATCATCACCTTGAAATTCAAAGCCTGTAAGTGGCCACTGGCTCAGCTGCATGGAGGGCCTGGGCTTCCAGGGGGCAGCATTTCTGCAGGAATGTGCCAGGTGACCACCTAGACTGTGAATTTGGATGAGGACTCGTGTGATAGAGCCCCCCTCCCCTGCCCCTTGAAAACCTCAGATCATCACCTAGGGAGACAGTTTACCCTCTACTCTCAGAGCCATCAGTTATCCCGGCTGGTCCCCACACACATCTCGTGTTCTTTCCACACCATATCAACGAACTGACTTTCTCCAGTTTCCCAGATCCCAGACACACTCTTTGCTGGACACCCCTCCAACTGTGAGCCTTTCTCACTGAAAGTGGCTCCATGCCCAGGGACAGGACACCTGTGCTTCCCCTACCTCACAGGGTCATCACCCTCAGGGGACACGACACCATGCTGAAACAGTTCCATCATCTTCTCTTATTCCATCCAGAGAACCAGTAAAGAAATTTGGGGTTCAGGTCAGCTGCTCCTAAGCTCCCTGCAGCATATGGAACAACTTATGAAAAGAAGCTTCAGGGAGCCTTGGCTGATGGCAGTGATCTGAGGCCAGCTGAGAGACCTAAGGTGGACAGCATCCCTGCCAGCCACCAGACACGTTTACTCTGTACTGCTGGGGATCTGAGCCTCCATCCCTCCTGACCTCGCAGCTCCCTGCACTGGGGCCTCCCACACCCTGTTTTCCCTCCTTCAGGCATTAAGACCCTCCCCAATTGCATGAACCCCAACAAGTCCAACATGGCCCTAATCCATGTCGCTTCTAGGGTGGAGATCCATCATCAACACTTGGTTCATCCTGGAGAGGGTCCATGGCATTGCTTAATTCCAAGACAAGATGAATAACCAGGACATGCAGATGATGAAGTCTTCAGTGGGGGTCTCCACAGGACAGGAGGGGCCTTAGAGGCAGTGGTGTGGCCACACAGAGTGGGCTGTCTACCTGGACCAGCACATCTAGCAGCTGCACTGAGCTTTTGAGCCAAACTGTGTCCTGTGCACTGATGGAGAAGTGTGTGTGTGTTCATGTGTGTGTGCAATTTGAGGTGTGGGTGTAAGCCTGCACTGTCTGTCTCTCCACCACCATTGTGACTCAACCCCTTTGGGCCACTCTGCATCCACCCAGATGATCCTTCTGACATCCTAGACCCTCAGGCCCTGTCCTCTGCCCATCTTCTCTCAACTCCCACCACCCACTGCCCTGGCATCACTCTGTGCATTTAACCATCTCCACCATGACCGACACCCCCATTTATGGCCAGCCCATTTAAGCCAGTACCCACCAGTGTCTCTCCAGCCCACCCACTGGGGGCTCCCTCCCCTTATGAGTCCTCAGCCCACTGGGTCTCCGTCTGCCAACCTTGCTCCACGTTCGCTTTCCTTCCCCTACGTCACGTCCTTCCTTCCTCTGCACACACTGAGCTCCAGGACAGCCCCACGCTCCTATCCTGCAGCTCTGTCCTGTTCCTTCCATGATCCCGGCCAGATGAAATCCACCCTGGGACCCAGCTCTGCACCTTCTCTGCACATGCCCCAGCTGTGAGAGGGGCAGAGGCTGGTGCAGAGCGAGGGCTGGTCCCACCGTCACATCATGACGGCAGACCACAAGGCCCCTCGGTACTGCCCACACCCCTCACAGTGTCCCTGGGTCACCTCACTCCTCCCCGCTCTAGGTTCATTTCACATGTCCCTTCTCTCCTCACCATCCACCCCTGCTTCCCTGTGCAGGACAAACCTTTACCACAACAAGGCTCAGTGCACGGATTGTGCACACTGTATTGTGCACGGCTCAGTGGGGCAGCTTGAGGGTATGGTGTGCACACATGTTGCCAGCTGGGAGAGGGCTGAGGTGCAGCTTCTGAGACTCAGACTCCCCCAGGGAGAGGTCAGGCCCAGGCAACTGGGAGGGGCAGACACCCTGGAAGGGAGAAGGGCCACACCAAGGGACTGTCCCCTCTCCAGGATGAACATCTCAGGGGGCTTCAGGTTCTAATGGGCCAGGCTGGGAAGATGGGACTCCACTCAGGAGGGGCTGGGGGCTGATTCAGGTGAGGGGGAAGAGAGTGTAAGGTCACTGGCTCCTGAAGGCCGGACATTGACAGCCTGAGCCCCCTCCTCTTGGTGTGGTCCCCCCTGCAAGCCATCAAATGCACGGATGTCCCTCATGGAGGGGCTGTAGCAGAGTTGACAGTGCACCCCTGAATCCAGGGAGTTCCACACCATCCCATCCACAGAGGACAAGTCTCTGCTTTCCCATGCCAAGTGGCCCCTTTCATGTGGAGTCTTCAGATAAGGGGACCACCCCAGGGTCCTCAGCCAACGAGGAGGCTCCTTGGCTCAGGTGACTCCTGTCCCAAATAGAAAACAGTACAATGAAGAGTATAGACAGGACACATAATCCCACCACTATATCCACCTCCCCTAACTCCCAGATCTGGTCCTTTGGATTTGAGTGTGGATCAAACTGGGAAATTCGCTTTTGGCTTTTCATGGCATTTCCATCACCCTCCAGACTCTCCAATGTCCTCGCTGGAAGGACTAACCAGCTAGAGAACACCCGGTTAGTTAACCTCCTGTATGTATAGAGGGGCAGGAACTGAGATGGGGAAGGAAGGAGGAACCCCAGGCCTTTGACCCTTCCTCCTGCACCTCAGCATCAGCTCTGCTCTGTCCGCTCACCCTCACCTGGAGAATGTGTCTTGACTGGATCCCCATCCTGCTCCTCCCTCCGCCACAGGCCATCGTCCACCAGCTCCCCAGCCCAAAGAGTTAAGGATGGCAAGAACAACTACAAGAGCCATTATTTATGGAGTTCTTGCCCTGTGCCAGCAAGGAGTTAATTATCTCACCGAGTAAGAGAGAGGTTCCAAAAGTAACCCATTTTACAAATGAAGAAACTGAAGCCCAGAGAGTTAATCTCATGGCCAGGGTCTCTGAGGTAGGAAGAGGTTACATCCAGGATATGAATGTAGACCCATAAGTCTGGAGTCTCATAATAGCACGTATGCTTTGGGACTAATCAGTAAAAAAGTTTATAATCATGAGATTGGATTTGCAAGTTGGAGCATAGCATACATACCAGCAAGTACAGAAATCATACTTGCATTGATCCGTGACTTATCCAAAGGGAACACCACCGCTAACCAGTACCCACAAAAATAGAACATGACCAGCCCTACAACGGCCCTCTTATGTGTCCCTCCCAGGTCACTGACCTCTCTCCCCCAAGGGGAACCAATATTCTAACTTCTGAATTTGTTTTTCTTGTCTTTGAACTTGATTTAAATGGAATCATACAGTGTCTTCTTTGGTGTCTGGCTTCTTTCATTTTGCTTGTAAGATTCATCAATATTCTTGAATGTGGCTGTAGTTAATTTTTATTTCTGTATAGTATTCCACTATAAAACATATAACCCATTTTATTTATCCATTCCACTACTGATGCGGAATGGGTTGTCTACAATTTGATGATATGCCAAAAAATGCTGCTCTGGACATCTTGTACATCTTTTGGTGAACATATGAACATATCTGTGTTGGGTATATACCTAAGCATGGAATTGTTGGGTCATAGAGTATGTGTATGTCCACCTTTAGGAGATACTACCAAAGAGTTTCAAAGTGGATTAAACAGTTTGCACTCCCAGCTGTGTATAAAAGTTCGAGTTGCTCCGCATCTCCACCAACACTTGGTGCTGTCAGAGGTTTGATTTTAACTGTGGTGGTGTATGTGTAGTGGTAGCTCATTGTGGTTTTAATTTGCATTTTCCTCCTGAGTAATTACGTGGAGCCCTTTTCCATTTCATTGTTCTCATTTGGTTATCTTTTTTTTGAAGTACCTTTGAAAATCGGTCCTTTTTTCCTGGTGGATTGTCTGTAATATTTTTATAAATTTACGGGAGTTAGTTAAATATCCTAGATAAGAGTCTTGTGTCAGATAAATGAATGGCAAGTGTTTATCCCCTTTGTGCCTGCCCTTTTTCCTCTCTTAAAAGTTTCTTTTCACTGAAAGTTCTCATTTTTAATAATTTCCTGTTTATCTTTTTGTTCCTTATGTTTACTATCCTTTGTGTTCTGCGAAATCTTTGCCTGCCCCAAGATCCTGAAACTGTTTTCCTAAGGTACCTACTATAGAACTTATTGTAAAAACCCCCGTTTAGATTTAAAATCCACCTGGAATTGATTTTTGTTGGTACAGCCGGTATGGAAAACAGTGTTTTCTCAAAGATTAAAGATTAGAGTTTTCTCAAAAGATTACAAATGGAACTCGCATATGATGAAGCAATCCCACTACTGGGTATAGTTCCGAAGGAAATGAAATCAGTATCTTCAAGTGATATCTGCCCTCCCATATTCACTGCAGCACTTGTCACAATGTTACCGAACCAAAATGAGTTCCCTATTTGGTGAGTTGAAATCAAAGCCTTTGCCAAAAGTAGTTCTCACACAAAGTACAATTCATTTGCAGCAAATAAGGGGACCATAGGGAATCGCTTCCAAAGCTTTGGCTCTCTCAGCAAGGGAAAACAAGTGCCTTTTATTTTTGGTAGGGAATAAATATTCAAAAGGAAATTTTCGTCATCACGTATAGAGGTGAGTATAAGCTAGCCCAGGCGTAGTTTGAAAACATGCTTTCACCTACATTTCATGTTATGCTAATAAGGCGTAAGCTCCTCCTGGGGTGGAGATCTTAACATTAAAATGAAGCAAAAGTAACTTTGGAGACATCTTGGCCCATCTGTGCAGGCGTTGCTTTTGCAGTGGGGTTTGGACTGGTTCAGGGTGGTTGGTGATTGCGTCTCTTAATGTAACTGAGAAACAAATTTGAAAAAGAGTTAAGGGGCCGGCCTGGTGGCATAGTGGTTGGGTTTGGGCACACCGCTTCAACAGCCTGGGGTTCGCAGGTTCGGATCCCTGGCGCCGACCTATGCACTGCTCATCAAGCCATGCCGTGGCAGACGTCACACATATCAAACGGAGGAAGATGGGCACAGATGTTAGCTCAGTGCCAATCTTCCTCAGCATAAAAAGGAAGATTGGCAACAGATGCTAGGTCAGGGCTAACCTTCCTCACCAAAACAACAAAAAAGAAACAGTTAAGTGCTTTCGAAACTGCCTTTGAATTACTCGGGGCAGTCAGTTTGTGACAACAATAGCCAAGATATGGACACAACCTAAGTGTCTGCTAATGGATGAATGGGCTAAGAAACATTACATGTATCTACAATTAAATATTATCCAGCTTTAAATATGAGAGAAATCCTGCCTTTTCTGACAACACAGTTGAAATTGGAGGACATTATGCTAAGCGAAATAAGCCAGACACAGAAAGACAATCACTGCATGATCTCATTTACATGTGGAATCTAAAAACGTCAAACTTGTGGAAACAGAGAGTGGAATGTGGCTACCAGGGATGGAGGTTGGTGGGTGCGAGGGGAATGGGAGATGTTGGTCAAAGGGTACAAACTTTCAGTTATAACATGAGGATGTTTTCAAGATCTAATATAGAACGAGGTGACCAGAGTTAATAACAATGCATTGTATATTCAAGAGAATTGATCTTAAGAGTTCTTAGCATTAACAAAAGGGGGAGTTATTACAGGAGGTAACGGAACTGTTCATTAGCTTGATTGTGGTATTCATTTCACAATGTGTACATACATGAAATCATCACATTGTACACCTTCAATATATACAACTTTTCTTTGTTAATCATACCTCAATACAGCTGGAAAAATATTTGTGCAGACTTCAGAAAATGCTTACGAATTAATGTGAATGAGGAAAACAAGAAGTGAAAGCACAAATGCAGCAGGGCCTGGGAGAAAATTTGCCAAATGTTACCCGTGGGTGATACTGGCCTAGAGCAAGTTGACTCGAGGGAAGCCGTATTGTAACTTAGAGTAACCTCTGACTAGCTCACACAAGCTCTGTGTGTTTTACCTTGCACATAGCCTAGGAGATAAACAGCTCTGGGAAATAATCTTGGCTGACACACATACCTCCCAAGAGTGATAGATGATAACTTTATTCTTTTGAGTTTCTTAGGAACATGACGACCTCCTCAGGAAGAACATCTATGCTGGCATCCATCATCGATGACAACTGAAAGACCTGGTGTGATGTCTCCAGTCTCCGATGCCAGATGGTCAATGTTCCTGAGTCCCCTCAAAGCCCACTAGTCCCTACGGAACTGCCTCAGATTATGTGCTTGTTTAAGATGGTCTCTGGGACATGAGTCCATCATCTTCCGATTTTGCTAGCTAATCGAGTAAATCCCTTTCCTGACCACCTACTCATCTTATGATTGATTGGCTTCAAGGTTGCAGCAAGCAGAGGGAGCCTTTGCTCGGTTACATGGGCAGGGATTAGCAGTGATTATTAATTTCTTCTTTACACCTTTCTCAATTTCTCACATTTTTTAAAAGCACGTTCACTTCACCAGGAGAAAACCAGCAACAATTGTGAGTCACAACAAAAAGTGGAGAGATGAGAGTGTGCACCCCTAGCCCTACTGGCCCCAGGAGGGCTGGAGGGAGAACATTGGGCAGTGCAGGCAGCCCTGACCCTGCTTGGCCCAAGGTCTCCTTCCCCAGAGCCTTCTAGGTGTCCACCCGGCCCCACCAGTGTGGCTGCAGAGCTTCTGCTGCAGGTGGCCCCCATCAGGGTGAAGCCCAGCTGAGTGGTGGTCTTTGAGTGACCAGCAGGACCTGGTTTGTGATCTTGGTCACAGGTGGGCAGGACCGAGGAGGGTTGGTGGCTCAGTTGGAGAGGGGTAGTGGGAGGATGGACAGGGGCTGGGGCAAAGTAGAGCAAGGGCCTGGGAGGGAGCCCCAGCAAAGGAACCAAGGGTTGGCCAAGGGGCAGGGCTATGTCTGAGAGATGCTGAGAAGCATGGGGGGGTGCGTCACTGGGGCTCACGGAAGCTGCCCACGGCTGACAGTGACAAGAGTCTCCCTCAAGGTCACACAAGGGCTCTGACCATGTGGCCTTCAACCCAGCACCCACCTTGACCCCCTATCTTGTCCTCCCTACAGCCCTGTGAACTCTCCTCTGGGCCATTCATGGGACCAGGGAGTTCTGGGACTCAGGGCCAAGATTTTCCCGGAGATTTCTCATCTGGCTGGTGTTTAGGGATGTGCCCGCTCCCTTCTGCTCTGTGCTTGGTGCAGGACACTTGGGGCCGCCCTGAGCTGGACCATCAGTGATCTGAGGCTGTTCTCCTTTACTATGCTGGGCTGACAAGGGGACCTGCATCTGGCAAGCTCAACCATCTGCACAGGGGTGGAAATCCCAGTGCTGCCACTGCCATTTTCTGCTTCACGCCTCGAGTCTCCTGGGCACCGCCATCTTGCATGACCTTTGCCCTCACTCCCCAGTGGAAGAGCCCATGGCCACGTTTACTACTGGCTGAAGGCAAAGGCACTGAGGGCAGCCAATGGCTCAGGGAGGACTGAGGGGTGCGTCCTGTTGGCATTGAGCATCTCTGGGCCCTGTCTGGACAGAAAGCTGCACGGCAAGGCAATAGTGTTTCTGGGCCAGGCTGCCGAGAGGCGGGGTGAGTCAGTGACTGGAGCCCCCACTTGGGATCCCGGGTGTGTCTTCCCCTCTGTGCCTCTCCCTGGTGAGAAAAGCTCACAGCCTCTGCACCATCCACATGCCTCGCCCCTCCCTGCCCCATCCCTAATCTATGAGAGACTAACAGTGCCACTTCTGCACCTCCTTACTCCACGGGGGTCTCCAAAGCCCCACAGCAGGTGTTGCCCATGCCACTGCCCTCAGCCCAGGGAACACATCTGAGCTGGAGAGGCATGCAAAAGTCTCCTCCCCAAGATTCAGGGGGTCCAGAGCCCCTCAAGAACCAGCAATCTTTCCCTCCTACCAACTCCAGGCCACAGGCCCCTTGAGGGGAAGCAGGGAGCCAGGGGACCCAGAGCTGCCTACTGTAGTCTCCCCCACCAGGCAGCATGGACTCGGGGACTAGTGTAGTGTCCAGAAGAAGATGAAAGGTCTTGTGGGGCTTGTCCCCTCTGAGGGGACAGAGGAGACCATGGAGGTCAGGAGAGAAGGCTCTGGGGAGATAGGAAGGGCCAGGCCCCCACCCCAAACCTAGGCACCATTTGCCTGATAATCAAAGACGAACTGGCCCACCCAACTGGCAGCATTTCCCTGGAAGAAATTTAGGAGACCCATGGCCACCCTGGGCTGCCTTTCTGAGCCTCTGGATCTGGATGTGGGGACAACTAGGGCCCTTGCCAGCCCCAGATAAGAGAGGAGCCATGGGAAGCACCCACATGAGAGCAGAACACTCCAGCCCCGTGACTGAGGAATATTTGATGCCACTCTCTGAGTGGACACTGGGCAGGGGTAGGAAGAAAATACCCCCAATATATCTGTGCCTACTGTATGCCAGGGCAGGGAGCAGCCAGTCACTGCTTTCACATCCACGGAGAAATGAAGTTGGTGTCACTTAGTGAGTGGAGCCTGGGGGAGGTTGATGGAGACTCCCAGCAGTGGAAAGATATGAGCTTTGGCCTTTCAGGTTCCTGGATACTGTGCTGAGGGAGGGGCAGCAGCCCTCCATTCACAGAGGCCTCCTGGGAGTGGAGAAACAAGGGTGGTGGACGGTGGTCGGCCCAGCAAAGGGCAGGCTTGGGAAGAGTGGCGGAGTTTTCCTGAGGGGAGTGGAGCCCTGCTGAAGGACAGACCTTTTCATACCTCTTAGAGCTCATCAAAGTAGAGCAGGGGCCTGGGAGGGAGTCCGAGCAAAGGAACCAAGGGTTGGCCAAGGGGTGGGGCTATGTCTGAGAGATGCTGAGGAGCACAGGGGGGTCACTGGGGCTCAGGGAAGCTGCCCAGGGCTGACAGTGACAAGAGTCTCCGTCCAGGTCACACAAGGCCCGTGATCCTGTGGCCTTCAACCCAGCTCCAAGGCCAAGGGGATCCTTTCTTAGAGAATGTGAAAGGACCAGAGCACTCTGGGGCTCTAAGTGTTTCAAAGTCTTTATTAATATGCTCCAAGTGCAGAGTGCCCATGCCCTCAGGGACCAGCCACCTGTGCTGATTAGGAGCACCTTCTTTATCCCCAGTGACCAAGCGAGGCCAGAGCTAGAATGTCCTTCCCCTGTCTTCCCAGGGGTTCTCACCTCGGAACCCTGGGTGTGGGTTGGGGGTGGCGACAATTCTTCAGTCTGTGGCATGTTCTGCCCCCTTAAATGACAGTGGTCTCCCCCGTTCGCTGGCAAAGCCCAAAGAGCCTCCACACAGTTCCCAAAACCCGGGAGACACAGTGCCGCCCAAGGCAGGGTGAGAACCTGGCCAAGCTCAGCGGGTAGAAACTCCAGGAACACTTTTCCTGACCCTGAGTTCCACACCAGGTGTACTTGTTAGCTGAAGGAGGGCATTGGTGACACTTTTTGCACCTCCAATTCCCCATATGACATGGGGACAATGCTGCTCCCTGGGTGGGGATTCTGTGCCGTTGAATGAGATCAGTGCACGTGGAGCAGGCAGTGCAGCGGTAGTTGTCAAGGTGAGTAGAATCAACACAGGGAGGGCAGATATGGAGACACGATTGCACCTGCTCCTCCAACTCTCCTAAGGATAAAATGTGGTAAAATTCATGCCTTCCCACTCATCTAAAATACCAGCGCCCACCTTGACCCCCAATCCTGTCCTCCCCACAGCCCTGTGAACTCTACTCTGGGCCATTCATGGGACCAGGGAGTTCTGGGACTCAGGGCCAGGGTTTTCCCAGAGATTTCTCATCTGGGTGGTGGTTAGGGAGGTCCCCACTCCCTTCTGCTCTGTGCTTGGTGCAGGAAACCTGGGGCAGCCCTGAGCTGGACCATCAGTGATCTGAGGCTGTTCTCCTTCACTCTGCTGGGCTGACAAGGGGACCTGCATCTGGCAAGCTCAGCCATCTGTGCAGGGGTGGAAATCCCCGTCAGCAAAATGCCAGGGCTGCCAGTGCCATTCTCTGCTTCACCCCTCAGCTCTCCTGGGCACCGCCATCTTGCATGACCTTTGCCCTTTGCCCTCACTCCCCAGTGGAAGAGCCCATGGCCACGTTTCCTACTGGCTGAAGGCAAAGGCACTGAGTGCAGCCAATAGCTCAGGGAGGCCTGAGGAGTGCGTCCTGTTGGTGTTGAGCATCTCTGGGCCCTGGCTAGGCAGACACGTGCACGGGAGGGCAACGGTGTTCCTGGGCCAGGCTGCTGAGAGGCGGGTTGAGTTAGTGACTGGAGCCCCCACCTGGCCTCCCGGGTGTGTCTTTGCCTCTGTGCTTCTCCCTGGTGAGGAAAGCTCACACCCTCTGCACCACCCTCATACCTCACCCCTCCCTGCCACATTCCTGTACATTCCAGATTCGTGAGAGCTCAAGGAGGGGAGAGTGAGGGACGGGGGAGCCCTGACCACCCCTTGTCCCTCACCCCCAATTAGAAACATGTGCTCTGGCTCAACCGTCAGCATGGCCTCCACTGGTTCCCAAGAAACCCCTTTCTCCCTCAGCCCCCAACTCTAATCCATCAGAGAGATGTGCAGTGCCACCTCTGCACCTCCTTCCTCCACGGGGATCTCCAAAGCCCCACAGCAGGTGCTGCCCATGCCACTGCCGTCAGCCCAGGGCACACATCTGAGCTGGAGAGACATGCAGACCTCTCCTCCCCAAGATTCAGGGGGTCCAGAGCCCCCCAAGAATCAGCATTCTCCCCCTCCCACCAACTCCAGGTCACAAGCCCCTTGAGGGGAAGGAGGGAGCCAGGGGACCCAGAGCTGCCCACTGTGGCCTCTCCAACCAGGCAGCATGGACTCGGGGACCAGTGTAGTGTCCCCGAGAAGAAGATGAATGGTCTTGTGTGCCTTGTCCCCTCTGAGGGGACAGAGGAGTCCACGGAGGTCAGGAGAGAAGCCTCTGGGGAGATAAGAAGGGTCAGGCCCCCACCCGAAGCCAAGTCACCGTTTGCCTGATAATCAAAGACAAACAGGCCCACCCACCTGGCAGCATTTCCCTGGAAGAACTTTAGGAGTCCCACGGCCACCCTGGGCCGCCTTTCTGAGCCTCTGGATCTGGATGTGGGGACAACTAGGGCCCTTGCCGGCCCCAGCTAAAAGAGGGGCCTTGGGGAGCACCCACATGAGAGCAGAGCACTCCAGCCCCGTGACTGAGGAATTTTGATGCCACTCTCTGAGTGGACACTGGGCAGGGGTAGGAAGAATATACCCCCAATATATCTGTGCCTACTGTATGCCAGGGCAGGGAGTAGACAGTCAATGCTATCACATCCGTGGAGGAATGAAGTTGGTGTCGCTCCGTGAGCGGAGCCTGGGGGAGGATGACGGAGTCTCCCAGCAGTGGAAAGAAATGAGGTTTGGCCTTTCAGGTTCCTGGATACTGTGCTGAGGGAGGGACAGCAGCCCTCCATTCACAGAGGCCTCCTGGGAGGGGAGAAACCGGGGTGGTGGACGGTGGTCGGCACAGCAGAGGGCAGGCTTGGGAAGAGTGGCGGGGCTGTCCTGAGGGGAGTGGAGCTTTGCTGAAGGAGAGACATTTTCCTACCTCTCAGACCTATCCAGCTCTTTTCTTTCTTTCATTTTCAAATTAGAGGCAGGAAAAGGACAAGCTTAACTGTCTCTCATCCCCTTTCCATACCTTCAGCTTTGATGTCCACCCATCCTATGATGCCTGCTCTCTCGGGAAGGTAAAGGCAGGAGCTGGTGGCTGAGGCAGCCTCTGTCCTTGAGCCTGGGGGCACCAGGAGCAACCGGAGTGGAGGTAGGAGCCTGCGGCCCGGCCCCTGGCGTCTGTGGGCAGCCTGGTGGTGAGGGAGTTTGTGGCTGTTGCTTCAAGGTGGTGGGAGGCTGTGAGAGTCAGGAGTGCAGGGTGGCCCCTGCCCTGGGGGCAGGACAGTGTTCTGTGGATGGCCACACGTCAGTTTATATACACACATGTATGTGTGAGCATGTGCCATGTCATCCACATTAGTGTGTGTGCGAGCACATGTGTGTAGAGCCCAAATCCTAGCTGAGGGACTGACCCATCCAGTATTTTGAGGCCTCGGTAGCATTCTTACCCGGGGGCCACGTGTGGAGTTGATGGTGGTGTGGCAGGCCTTGCATGCAGGACTGCTCCAGCCCACTTGACTGTGTAATTCTGCTCTGTGGTGGGGACAGAGGTGTCCCCAGTAGGGGCTCTGCTGTGCTCTGCGAGGCCTGGCAGTCCATGCAGCCCAAAGGGGCTAGGCCTACTGAGCCGGCTCTTCAGAAGCATGCATTCCTCAGGATACTGTTCATAGGGAGAGGTTTTGGGTGCTGGTGCCCCCTCGCCTACTGGGGCTCGTCCCTGAAGAGGGTCCAGCAAAGTTGGAGAAGGGGTGGGAAGGGGGTTTGAAAAAGAGGCCAAGTAGATGTCCCAAGTCACAGGCCAAGCCCAGTGCATCTCCCTGTCCCATGCCTCAGTTTACCTTTCAGGAAATGGTCCAGGGAAGAACTGAGCAGGGTGGGCTCCAGGCTGGGGTCGGGGAGTAAGAAACAAAATCCCACGCCCCCCTCTTGCTCTATGCCAAGATCATTTCCATTATCCTGAGATGGGGTGAGTGGATGTTGGGGGTAGAGTGGGATTCTAGGGGGCCTTGCCCTGCGCAGGACCTCGTCTTCGGGGGTCTGGCCCTCACCTGGCCTGCCCCAGGTCACCAGCTGTAGCAGTGGCACTTACATCTGTCCCAAGGTCTGGAGAGGGGAGAACTGGGCAGCCTTACACTCTGGTGGGGACACTCACGATTTCTTTTTTTCTTGAAGAAACATGAAACCCTCAAGATTCATGTACTGTATGATGGAGAGAAACAAATACCAATTGTTCCCCCAAAAAGACAATGTATTTTGTACTTTGTAATGTGTTAATTAAAACGGAGAAAAATATCATGTTGGTTGAGGGCGTCTGATTTTGTGCTGCTCCAGGGCCACATCTCATCTCTTTCCTTCTCCATTCCATGGTCGGGGAACATGGCCAGGGGCAGGGAGGAAGGCAGAACAACCTCCCCGTCCACACCCAGCAGCTGAGAGAGGACACATCCCCAGAGCGAGAGGGGCTGTATTAGTTACCTGATGCAGGGTAACGAGTTGCCCCAAACGCAATGGATTGAAATGATTGTTTACGTGTCACCATTCCTGTAGGTTAGGAATTCGAGAGCAGTTTGAGCAGTTGGGTCAGGGTCCCTCAGGAGGCTACGATCATCTCAAGTCCTGGCTGGGACTGCAGGATCTACTTCCCACGTGGTTTAGTCACAGGGCTGGCAAGTTGGGCTCAGCTGTTGGCAGGGAGACTGTTCTTCTCCACATTGGCCTCCCCATGGGGCTGCTTGAGTGACCTCACAATACAATACCCGGCTTCCCCCAGAACAAGGGATTCAAGGGCAAGTATAGGAGGCAAAATGTTTTTTTGGCCCCGAGCCTCAGAATTCACATGCCTCTGCCTCCACCATACTCTGTGAGCATACAGCCCCGCTCTGATTTGACACAGGAGGAGAACACAAAAGGGTGTGAAACCAAGAGGGCAAGATCGCTGGGGCCATCTTGGAGACCGTCTGCTATGCCCATCCACCCTCCCAAACATCTGGCTTAGGTGGGCCTGGGTGTCAGGGGTCCTGCAGAGCAGGACAGGGCCTTGCTGGTGGCAGGCAGAGGATCAGGGGCTGGATTCCGGGCCACAGGGCCTCTGGCCCAAGCCTGGAGCCCTACTGTGGATGTCACACCCCCAGGAAGGTCCCTGGTGCTAGAAGTCCAGGAGGTGATGCCTCCCGACAAGATACCCTGGGGGCACGAGGGAGGTCTCCATGCCCAGCGTCCCTCCTACAAGGGCTCTGGCATTTGGTTCCTGCCCTTTTGACAGGCAGGCACTTGGGATGCCCAGGACACCCTTCACTGCCCCTCTTTGACATTTTCCACAGAGGGCCAGTGTGACCAGGACAGGGCTGAAGACCTGAGCCTGCACTGAACAACACCAACCTCCATCCCCACCCGCCTCACCCCTGCCCACAGGACAAGCAGACCTGGTGTCTGAAGGGTGTGACAATGGGGCTGAAGCTCTCTCACCACCCTGAGCCCAAGAAAGTTCTGGATGCTGTGAATGCTTTCCCTTCTGGGGTTCTCAGACTACGCCCCCCTCATTCCTTCAGAGACCCCATTGGAGCTAGGACATCCACAGGGACTCTTGATGTCCCCCAAACTCTCAAAAGTTACAAAGGCCTCCAGAGCCCGACATCCCTTTCCCACCACTCATTCACAGTCGCTGTCACTCGGGCGGTGCTGGACCTTGTGCCAGGTGCTGGGGACCCCGAGGAACCTGCGGTGGCCCCTGCACCTGAGTCTCTCTAGGAGGTGAGAAGACAGGGAAAGGAGCTAGGCTAGGCTAGACCACAAGGGTGTGCTGTGCCCAGGGGTAGGGAATGACCACTGTCCAGCAGTAGGGGCCAGACCAGGGGTATGGAATGACCACTGTCCAGCAGTAGGGGGCAGACCAAGAAGCCAGGACATTAGGGTTGAGCTTGGTAAGATGGGGACCCAGCAGAGGGAGGAGCAAAGGCACAGAGGGCCAGAGGGAACCCTGGCTGGAAGGGAGGAGTGCGACGGGGGAGGGAGGAGTGAATGGGGCAGGTAGGGGATGAGGCTGAAATGCAAGGTGGGTGCTCAGGTCCGCCAGGGACCTCACCCTCCTACAGGCCATGGGGAGCCACTGAGGACTTCCACGCAGGGGACAAAACTTAACATCTGAGTGGGGGTCTGCGTTATGAAGAGGGCTGATAGGAGGAGGGAAAGGGTACTGCCAGCGTCCTGGCCTCAGTTCTCAGGAGGGGTCCCTGGTGGTTCAACTGTCTTCTGTGTGCAGAGTTGGGGTGGTGGGGGCAGTGGCGCATGCAGGGAACCAGCAGATGTCCAGCCAACCCTCAGAATCATGACTTTGCCCCCCGCCCCCAACCAGGGCATAATTCCTCCTGGAGCAGCTCTGGCTGGTCCTTGGCAGGTTTTCACCGCAGCTCACATTTGGATCCCCAGGGGGTTACCCATGCCAGGACTCCACCCCCAAGCATCTGATTCAGTTTCTCTTGGATAAAATAACGGTTTAAAACTTCCCCCACCCTCTCTCAAAAAGTAACATAAAGAACTCGGCCACAGAAGGAAAGAGCAGCTTCTGTGGTCACATGGCCCCCCTGGTTTTATTATGACATTCCACTGGGGGGCAGGGTGCTCATGATGGTGAAAACGAGCTCTCCAAAGGGAATATGTGGGATGAGATGGTGGGGGTGGTTGTACCACATAGACAATACACTAAAACCACTGAACTGTACACTTTAAAATGGTCTTACGTTATGTGACCCACATGTCAATGTTTTAAAAATATCGATGTGGTAGAAAAAGCAACAGGAATGGATGCTGGGCGTGAAGGATGGCCAAGAAAGAATGTGAGTTAGTCTGACACTCTTGAGGGTTAAAGGAAGTCCCTATCAACATGGTGGAGGCAGCACAGAGAACGAGGAGGAGGACGGAGGCAAGAACCCAGAGCTCCCACCTTGCAAATGTTGGTGGGGGAGCATCTCATTTGAGCTGTTTTTCCAGGAGCTCTGGACCTGAGCTGACCCAGCGGGAAGCTGTGCAGCGTCAGCGAGACCCAGGCCCGTCTGCCATCCTGATGAGCATGGGGCACCGGGAGGGTCCTGATGTCCAGCGAGAACCTCAGAGAGCAGGCAGAGCCTCTGAGGAGCCCGTAGGGAACAACCCGTGTTGTCTTCAGGGCAATTAATACTCGGTGTCTTGGACTCAAGATCACCGAGCGTGTCATGAAATACATGGTAAAAGTGTCCAAACTTAAAAAATTAAATGAAGGCCCCAGTGATCCCACTCCTTAGGTATACACTCGAGAAAACTGAGAACACGTTCATACAGACACTTGTATGTGAATGATCCAAAAAAATAAAATGCTGGGCCAACGTAAAACTCATACATGAACTTCTGGCATTATTTATAATTGCCAAAAATTGGAACCACCCAAATGTCCACCAACTGTTGAATACAGTACATCAAAATAATCAATCAGTAACCTCCCAGATGATTCTATCATACAGGCACAGTTGTGAGGCCCAGGGTGAGGCGTAGAATCTGCCCAAAGGAATCCCCTCATGAACATGGCCTCCTTCGCCTGCTCTGGGGGCAGGCGGCCTCATCTTGATTTCCTAGTTTGAGGCCAGACTCATTAGAGGCAGCCTGCCGCCCGATGCACCAGCTGGAATGAACGCGTCCTTCTCACCACTGCATCCCCTGAACCTGGCAACTCCTGGCGTACAGTCAGACAGGAACATGGACCCAATCAGGCCTTTGCTTCATCTTCAGTGTTCTCCCGCTGTAATGAGGGAGGATGACTTAGCTGTGGAACAGCTTCCAGTCATGAGCCTGAGCCTGTTCAGTTTCCGTCTCTGAGGGAGGACACACACGGGGCATTTTTCTGATAGGCAAAGATTCCTGTGCTCTTCTCTGGCAGTTCAGCTAGCACAACCCTACCAGAGCGACAGCAAGACCAAGTCTCTCCGCTCCTCATGGGCAGCCCCCACACCAGGTACATCCAACCTGTTTGCCTCCTCAGCAAAACAATGGACTCCTGGTTTGAGGAGGTGACCACACTATCTGGATTTTTCCTTTTAAACTTGACTGCTCAGCATGCCCTCAGTGTGGCCCCTGAGAAAAGCACAGCAAGAGGGACTCCAAGCACTGTCTCCAGCTCAAGCTGAATCTGGGCAGCTCCATGTGAAATATCAAGGTTTGTGTGGAAGAAAGGATGGGTTTCTTGCTCACCGCAGCATGAGCGTCTGAGGGTAGCTGGGTGATGCTCCCTGTGAGAGCAAAGGCAAGTGTGGGCTCCTTGGGGGAAGGGATACATTCCTGGGGCTCAATCACGGGGCAGGGTAGGCCCCAAGAGAATGGAGGCCTCACAGAGCCACCCCAGTCCTGGGGGCCACCCCCAAGGCCATCTGAAGTGGTCTCTGGGAAGGTCAGGCAGCATGGTTAGGCCAAGGCACCTGAGCAGCTCCCATGCAGCCCCTGCGGGGAGACTGGCCCTCAGAAGGTGTGAGTAACTCTGCTGCTGGTCAGGAGGTGCTGGGACCTGAGCGTAATGTGAAAGAGAACAGTGTGGATTTTCAGAAATGCAGCCTGAGTGTCTACCCTGTGCCAGGTGCTCAGTGAGACTGTCACCTGCTGTGCCAAGTCAGAGGACTCTTCCTGCTGCATGGTTCTCAGCGTCTGACTGTGTCACATGAACACAGTGAGTGCACAGTAGGTGTTTCCTGACCTCGTGAAAATGTGAGCCAACCACATATTCAAGAAACAAGCATGGCCAGGACAGGACTCTCCTGAGTGAGTCAGGGGTGGACCTGATGAGAATGGCAGGCCAAGTGTTTTGGATTCACTGATGTCATGGTCTGCGTGACAGCAAGAGACCCCTGCCACCAGAAATCATCATGGAGTGGCAGCTTGCGCGCTCGGCGGGTGCTCAGGGAACAGAAGACCGAGATCTAGTCCCCTGGGAACAACTATCCACTGAGGGCGACAGTGGTGGCCACCGTGGGACGAGAATCCCTCCACCTTCTCAGGCCACACCTGCCACTCCGGCTTTGCACTGGCCTCCTCTACAGACCCCAATACATGCAGAAGGACAGAACCTGAGTGTAAGAAGTCAGGACAGCCAGAGGACACGTCCGAGTGGCCTGTGGTCACTGCGTTCAGGGTGTCCTCACACACTCGCTGAAATGACAGGAGCCCAGAGCCTGCAAACAGACTTTTCGCAGGGAAAAAAAGGGTAAATTATAGCAGCAAAGCTAATGGTGCAGACAGTTTCTGTGTCTGTGGGTGTTAAATGCTGGGATGGGGCTAGGAACGAGGGACAGAAGCTGAGAAGGGACACGAGCACAGAGGACAACTGTCGAAAGGTTCTGGTGTGTGGCAGGTGAGATCCAACCAGGGAACCCCCATCACCCATAAAGAGCACAGCCACGCTGCCCAGCTGGGCAGACTGGGCCGGATGGGAAGAGACTGGGTTTTAAGATAAATCCAAGGACACCCCGGATTAACCCCTGGTGGCCGTGTCCAAGGTGCAGGTACTTTCTGGATCAGAATCTTGGCTGCCACTGGGCTGGGAGGCTTAAAAACCATTCCCACGTTCACCAGAGCCACTCCCTCACCATCACCTACCATCCTGGACACTGCTGTGGGGGCCCAGGCCCGTCCTCTGGGCCGCCACCCCAACCCCCATAAATCAGAACCTGCTTTAAGGTGGTATTTCACAGAGGACGGATTACTGTTCTTCACCCTGTGGCGACGTGGTCGTTGGCCCAACCAGGAGTTTCAGGAAGGAAAGGGACAAATTGTTTTCAATTTCTACCTCAAGCTTCGGGAAAACCTTGGCTGTAATAAACAGAAGAACTGGTCCCCACAGAGAAGTGGAGGAAGGGTCCTGGGGCTGCTCCCCCAGATACCAGCTGGCTGTTCCCAATCCTCAGTCCCAGCAATGCCATCTGCCCAGTGACCATCCCACTCTACACTGTAGCTGGCCCGCCCTCGCCCGTCCACTTCACCTGTTTTATTTTTCTCCACAGCCCACGTGACCATCCAGGAGACTTGGTACTTTGCTTGTTTAGTGTCTGTTTCTCCTCCTAGAACGTCATCTCCACGAGACATGCTTGCGGGTGGTTTTATCACCACGTGACCCAGTGATAAACAGGACCAGACACATGAAGGGCACACAGGAAGGATTTGATGAGTGAACGAACAGAAGGAAGAGGGCGCAGGTCGGCAGGGAGGGAGACCCCAGTTTGTGGCATGATTTCCAGGGATGTTTGTACTTCCTCATTTGCTCCCAATTGAACTGTGGGAATAGACTATTTTCAGAAAAGGGTTTTCAAGTAGGACTGTCTTCTCCAGTATTTTTCACTGGCTTCTAGTTGCCTCTTTATCAAAAAGCCTTGTTTCCTAAAGCTAATCGCTGAAGGATGAGGTAAAATCAAAAGAGCTGTGTAGTTCTTAAAAACGCAGAAAATAGACTTTATTCTAAAACAGATTTTTAAAAGATGTGTTTAGGGGCCGGCCCGTTGGCACAAGCGGTTAACTGCACGGGCTCCACTGTGGTGGACCGGGGTTTGCTAGTTAGGATCTGGGGCGTGCACCAACGCACTGCTTGGCAAGCCATGCTGTGGTGGCATCCCATATAAAGTGGAGGAAGATGGGCATGGATGTTAGCCCAGGGCCAGTCTTCCTCAGCAATAAAAAAGAAAAGAAAAGAAGAAACAGGAGGATTGGCAGATGTTAGCACAGGGCTGGTCACCTCACAAAAAAATAAATAAATAAAATAAAAGATGTGTTTAAAGAAAAAGACGACTTACATTACTAACTCAAATGTTTGTCACAAATTCTGAATCTTTCTTCTCCAGGGCTGGCTCTCCAGTCAAGCCTCTGCAGGATGTGCTCTGAGCCCTCAGCATACAAGAATTTGGCCTCAATCTTCTTCCTGTGGGGTCTTCTCAACTCTTCCAAGCCAGGCAGTGGGAATGGTTATGAGGCGAGTGACATCTGTGGGTCCAGGGGGTACCGGGCTGGCACCCACTGGTATTCCCAGGGAGAACCCCAGTCCAGGGATTTCTGCGTGTGTCCCAACAGCAAGCTGGCTGTGGGCAGCTGACAGGAACTGGCTGAGCGGCCCGGGGGATCTGAATGAAAACCCCAGACTGAAGCCAGTCCACCTCCCTCATTAGGTCCAGCCTGCCCATACGCCAACCGAGGGCTCTGCTGTGGTCAGAGGGGCCACAGAAGCCACTCTGAGCATTAAATTCCGTCAGGCCACCTGTGAAGATCCAACAAAACGGCACACTGTGAGAGCTAAGCTTTTCTAAGACCAGGTTCTCGGGCCAGGAGTGACACCAGAGGCCATCACGTGTTCCCTGGAAAGAGCCGAGACGTGTGAATTAGCCTCACCTTGCCGCGACCACACAGCACTGGAACTCATCTCAATCGAGCTTGGCCCACTAAAGACAGCCGTCCTGTGCTGAACTCAGCTGGTCTCCTCCTGAGCTGTAGAAGGGCCCATGTGCCGGGACTCCTAGTATGTTCCTGTCGAGGGCTTTAGGAGACAGCGTCACACTTCACTGACTCCTAAAATCTGGGGCAGAATCAGTTTCGAGCCTCTCTCTCCATGACAAGTGTCTAAAGCACACCCCCACCAGGGGAAAGACAGAGGAAGGCTGAGAACAAGCACTGAAGCGGGGCTGGGACCCCAGGCCAGACTCGCTGCTCCTGCACTTGGCTGCATCAGAAACGTCCTTCATGGCACCAAGAGGCCAGGCTGACAAAGGCACAGAGCTCAGCCTGCAGGGAAGCCACGCCCCAGAGCGCCTGGCTCCCACAGGCACCTCTCCTGGGGTGTCAGACCCGCCCAGGGCTGTGGCCACTGAGGCGCCAAAGAATAAAGAGGCCGGAAGTCAGAGGGTTTCCCAGCTTGTGCTCCAGGGCCCAACCTGGTCCTGCCCAGAGGGGCGCACGGGGAGGGGGGGCACAGTCTACAGGCACAGCCCCAAGTTCACATCACAGCCCAACCCCAAGGGGCTGGGAGACGCGGCAGCCCCTCCAACTCCTGGAGTCAGTGTCCACAGGTGCCGGCCGTGGGGAGATCCGACATTCACAGGGGGTTTGCAGGGTGAGAGAGAAGAGCACAGAGCGCCTAGCTCCCCCCAAGCTCTCTGCCCCTCAGAAAGGCTGTGCTGTTTGTCTGAGGGCAGAGGGCACCACCCGGGGGGAATGTCATTCAGAAATGTCCCCTAGCAGCCTGTTCCCACGCCCGCAGTGCTGCCATTTAGTCACGGGTCCTGTAAAGACCAGGTGACACCTGGTCAGTGTGTCCCCACATCTTCCTTCTCTCCACCGCCAGGGACCCTGAATCTCCAGCTCAGGCCCTCACAGAGGAGGGGACTATGGTGGAGACACCACGATCTCCAAGTCAGGCATGTCTGAGTCTGAATCTTGGCTCTGCTTCTGACCAGATGTTTGACCTTGAAGAAACCACTGAACCTCTCTGAGCTCTGAGCATCAATGGGTAGCAGGAAAACATTCCATGAAGCTTCTGGAAGGGGAGGTGTGAATCATGTGGCTCAGAGGTCACCTTCTGGCCCTACACACTGTCAGAAACGTCCAGGTTCTGTGAGTCTAAGAATAACTAGTTATACCATCGTAGGAGCTACAAACAGGCTTTATTTTTTTTTCTTTTCTTTCTTGGAATACTTTCTTTTTTTTTTTTTTTGCTGAGGAATATGCACCCTGAGCTAACACCTGTGCCAATCTGCCTCTATTTTGCATATGGGTCGCCGCCATAGAACGGCCACTGACAAATGGTGTAGGTCCGTGGCTGGGAACCAAATCTGGACCACTGAAACAGATCGCACTGAACTTAACCACTAGGCCACGGGGCTGGCCCCTTGGAATACCTTTAAAATAGTATAACATATCCCCCCGATTAATAAAATAATTGCAGACTAATTAGAAAACAAATGCAGATTAAGAAGAAAATACAGTTTTTCAAAGAATAAAAATCACCTGCAATTAGAAACATAAAGTGAGTACAACAGAACAGACTGGAGTGAGGTCCAACTACCCAACAACAGACTCGTCTCATCTTTAAGGAAACCAACCTAGTTGATCCCAGAACTGGTTCCTGCCCCAACCCTTCTCTCAGAGCCCCGGCCTCACACCTTCAAGCTTGTACAGAGTGGAAGGGCCAGGCCGTCGGCCCTCAGTACCATTCTTTCAAGCCCTGGCCTGCACCCATCCTCCCAACCCCAATCACAAGGTGACAGGGAATAAAGGAGCTCTGCAAACACTGAGGTCTCAACAAACGTGCGGGGGAGGATGCCGGAGTGGCCAGAAAGCAGCCATCACAAGAACAGAATGGAGTGTCCTCTCCCTGACGGCATGGGTACAAGAAGGCCGTTCCCACAGGGACAGAATGAGTCATGAAGGGGGCTCTGTTCTGAAAGGCAAGCGGCGTCAGGCCCCAGCAGCCTGCTGCCTCCAGCTCCACAACAGAGGCCCACGTTTGGCCAGGCCATTTCTACAGGGAAAATGCTCTCCAATTTCAAATCTTATCTCATGGCTTATCTTCGTTCTAATGTAGAGGAAATGAAGGCAGGTGGGAGCCCTAGCCACAGCGGTCATTTATCCAAACCCAGTGGCTTTACTACAACCCAAGCTTCAACTCAGAAAGAAGCCCTCTTGGTGGGGTGAAGAGAGGCCGTGGGGAGACACCAAGACAACAAGTGGGACGTCTCCATTGCCGATGTTCATGTCACCTGAGCTGCTGTCCACTGTCCTCCCACTGACTCTCCATCCCCACACGTCACGAGATTTCCAGGCTCAGTGAACAAGCGAGCGAGCGCCAACCAGCTTGGGAACAGCTCTGGGGCACAACCATGTTTTATCTAACAGATTCAAGCCTCCGTTTTGACCTGGTCTCTTAGAGACTGCGCCTACAGTTTCTATACGGGAGGCAGGGCCTGCCGAGGTCACAGGGGACCAGGAGAGCCAGCAGCCAAGGGAAGGGCTGACGGAAACAGCCCCTGAAACACCAAAGTGCCTCGAAACACTCTGCAGTGGGTTTTTGAAAGATACATCCTTATTCTATTTAAATTATACATTTCTTTTGCATTTTTACAAGTGTTTTTTAAAAATTCTTTTCACAATTTCAAAAGACATTATTAAAATCCAGGTTGCAAAGGAAATACTTAGGCCTGTGCGTGCACACGGTCGCGTGTGCACACACACGCTCTCTCCGCAGTCTGTCTCTGGAGGGAACATGAGAACCAGAACCGGTGGTGTCTCTGGAACAAGAGACGGGAGATTTAGTTTTCATAAGACACTTTGTACCAAGTACATATGTTCTGTGTTCAAAAATCTCAATAGCTTTGTTTAGAAGAACTGACTTAGTAAACAGTAAGATAAACTACAATTTAAGAAAGAACCCTTTAACTCTGAAATGAGCCTTTTGGTCTAATTGCATCCTCCCCGTATGAAAACCATTATTTTTCACTTTGGTGCCTGCGGTAAAGCACTCTAAATATTAAATATCCTGCTTTCTTTTAAATGCGCTGTAAAACATTCATCCAAACGGGCTCTCCAAACAGCTCCTGGCACGCCAGCTTTGTCATTTCAAATCTTTCCCCCTTGGGAGCCTCTCTGGGCCTAGTGGAGCCCGGGCTGTAGCTTTTGCCTCTCTCAGGCCTTGGGGGGCCTCTGTTTCTTTGTTCTACGTGCCCGTGGACAGCCTCTGATGAGGCCTCTTCCAGGGCACCGTGGGACTGGAACCCTTGGTCAGGCTGCAACCTGCTTCCACAGGCTGCTCACTCACAGCCCCAGGAAGAAGCTCAGCGCCAGGGAGCCTGCAGCCTGAGAAGCTGCTGCTGGGCGCTCACTCTGGTTCCTCACCACTATGCGGTCTCTCCTGATGCCCTGGCAGAGGGTGCACTGGGGCAGGAGGAGGCCAGCTGGGACCTGGGAGGGGAAGCAGTGCCCAGGGACCTGGTCCTGGCCCAGCCGCACACTGGACGCTGCTGCCACATCAGGTAGTCTGCTCTGTGGCCACGCACTCACGCCCGTCCAGTCCAGCCTTACGCTCCATGGCAAATACCGGTCTTCCAGGCAACCAATTCCCAGGCACCCTCGGATGTTCTTGCCTCACACGAACGGCTCTCCTTTGTCTGCATAGAAAGGAAAAGGGTAGCTTGGCTGGGCTAGGCCAGAGGCAATTCACCAAGAAGAGGAAGGGTCATGAAAATATGCTTTCTAGAACCAGGTACAAACAGAGCCCCATGTTAAACTTCAATTTCTACCAGGCATTAACGCCTCCTTTTGAAGGGAAAAGTATACTATCCCCAAACCAAAGACATGTGCAAGCCCAGAATGACAGTGTGTCCATCACATGAAGAAGAGCACACGCACGGAGCTGTAGACCCAGGAGGCTCCAGGACACGACCCATTCTGCTCGCCCCTTATGCATGCCCCTCACCCACAGTCATGGCCCACTCTGCTCGTCCCTTATGCACGCCCCTCACCCACAGTCATGGCCCACTCTGCTCGCCCATTATGCACACCCCTCACCCACAGTCACATCCGACCACACCCTGCTCTCCACACATTCTGAAGTCTGAGCACCCTCCAGTCCTGGTCATGCTCTGATAGAGAGAGACCTCCATCCGTCATTCCTTGTCTGGTTTTCCACATCTCGGGAGCATTTGGTCAAGGGACACAGGGTGACTGAGCACTTCTTTGGGCCGGGTCGATGTCTGTGTGCTGGGAGCTGGGACAGGACAGTGAGTGAACACATAGGGTTCCTGTCCTCATGGGGCAGGAGCTAGTCAAATAGTTAGAAAGAAACAAACAATCAAACCAATATATACCTGTTTACAAACTATAAAAGTGCCAGGAGGGACAAGAACGGACAGAGTGCTCTAGAAGACAGTCTAGGAGAACAAATCTAGACTGGGCTCGGGAATGCCCACCTCCAGGATGGGACCCCAGACCTCCTGGGGCAGCCTCCCGCTACCCAGCCTTTAGATACCACTTCCGTCCACATCAGCTCTAGGCATTACTTGGCACAGAGGTCCCATTTAAGCACCTCCACCTGAGAAGCAGAAGAAGTAGACAAGACATGGAGAAGCCAGGACTAAAATAATCTGACTGATTAATAAGAAACCCCTTTGTTTCCATCTGTCAGAGGCCCTCTGGTCTAACCACCACCCTGGGGCCTCCACCCTCAGATTTTACATATTTAACAGAACAATTGAGTCTGGCCCCCAAAAGGTTAGCAGATCTCAGGGGAAACCAACCAAGTCCAACTCCCAGCTGACCACATGCAAATGCTGGGCACATAAGGGGAGATACCCAAGCTCTGACGCTCCCTCTACTGAGGACAGTCACGGCACGTGGAGGGTGGCTGTGGGGTCTTGGGGGAAATCTAGCAGGGGATTTCATTTCGGTGTGACCCAAAACGTCCACATGGCATGACAGCAAACAGAAAACAGTGTACTCTAGATGAATACTTTGCACATTTCATATGGATTTCCAAGGATGTGACTCTGCACAGTTTAAGCCATAGATCATTGATACCTCCAGACTGAGTCCATAATGACTCTCATTTTTTAAATCAAAATAGCTTTAGAAGAGTCTGGCACCCTCAAGACATTAGCATATGGAAGTGCTGACTCCAAGTGATGGTGTTGTGGGATTACCCCGGTCATCACTACGACCAAGGGTGCTGTGCACACAGTCACCCACCCAGAGTCCACACCACAGCCCATGTGTGTTAGAGGCCTTAGATCTGAACATCAGAAGACAACTAAAGGGCAGTCAGGACACTGAGTCGGGGGGCCCTTGGATAATCCTCACAGTAGCGTGGGGCCAGAGAACACAAACGAGGATGCCCAACTCATTGTCCCGGCCCAGACACCTAAAAAGAAAACAATAACTCACCAGAGATGAGTAATTGAGATTTACAAATTAACATTCTTAGGTGCAAGGAAATAGCGAATTTACATGAGGATCCACACAAAATGAAATTAATTTACTTCAGTCTTACCAGTCAGGTCAACTAAAAACTAGCAGACTGACACGACAGTTACTGTGGTGGAATGGGAGAGGCAATGAAGGAAAGCGCACATCCAAGGGAGGGAGGCACCTGGGTGTGTGATGGCTTTGTAACTGGGCAAACCTTCAAGAACAGCTCCATTCCAGCCTTGGCTTTGATCATTCTCTCCTGGCACTTTGGAGAAATGGGGCATATTTTCCTCCACAAAACCCCAGGGCATCTGACAAATCAGCGTCCTGTCATCCCCCATTCCTGGGTCGGGTCATGGTTTGGGCTTGGCCAGGAGCGGGATGAGTCCCACACTTTCATTTCCCAATGGCTCTCCCGGGGATTCACCAAACCTCTGCTGGGTTCCCCAGCACCCTGACATCTCGATGGTTCCCCTCCTACCACCAACATCCGTCCTCTTGAGAAAATTCACCTGCACATGAGCCCAACCACAAACCAAAGGAACCAAAAACAAAACTCCAGGATGAAAAAAGACACACATTATACAACTTCAAGCCAAACAACGTCTGGATGAGCTGCTCTCTGTAATTATCCACGTGGGGCGCTCCTCCAATGGATGGATGGACACTGAAAGCTGCCCACGGCTTGGGGTGAACCCAAGAGAGTGCAGCTCAGCCCGTCACTGGGGCCACACGGGCTTGGACACTTACTGGAAAGGGGAGCAAAGTGGCTGAGTCCACAGCAAATGCCGGAAACCTCGACTTCTGGGTTGAACTCCATCAAGCTGAAGAGAGTGGGTGGAATCATTTCCGGAAGAGCAGTTTCCACTAGGTTTGGTCCTTTGCCAAGAATTCCGTAGCCTCAGACAAAAGCATGTCCCTTCGACATGACAGTAAAAACAGCGGTCAGTAAGTCAAGCCAAGTGCAGCTCTCCTCACAAGAAATTCAAACTGCACTGCCGGGATGCTTTAGAGCCACAGGGCTTGTTTTCTCCTCCTTGCTTCCAAAAACACCTTAATGACACTTGGAAAAGAATCAGTTTCTTTATTCCTATTTTAAATTCTTACTCTTGGCGTATGTCAAGCAAACTAACCATGCTCAGAACACAAACTTCCCACACCTGGAGGGCAACCTGGAGGAGCCTAGTCAACAAATCACCCAGAAACCCCATGTGAACACAGGAGAGCCTCAGAAGGGCAGTTGTCCCCCTACTAACAGCTCTAAGTTTTACACTGACCAGGAGAGCAAGCCAAGTACAAAACAACTTCTGAACAGATGCCGAAAACTCTCAGAAATGATGTTTTGCTTATAAAAAGTGGAATACTCATCAGTTGTGCCAGATGTTTCATCCCAGGGGCATGGACCTCAGCGTCGAAACCCTAAGGCTCTTCTCCCTCTGTCTCTGTTTCTTGGTGCAGCCTCTCTGGAGAAGGCAGGGCCGGAGTCTCTGGCCCAGGCAACAGGAGGGGAGAAAGCAGTTCCTTTTCTACTCCAGAGGTTTATAACAGAATTACTAAGCTCTGGGCTGGCTATTTGTCTACAGAGAAACCAGGGCTACTATCGTTCTGTCAGGAACGTCAGCCTCACCCTCTATTAACTGAACTCATTCTAACTAGGTCTTCCCACAGCCACGTTCCCTCCCTCAGGCTGAGGTCTGTGCCTGTGAATCCAACAGACACCGACCCTTCGCCATCGACCCCTCTACAGCTTCCCAATGACCTGCCTGCAAGAGGCTCTCACCATTTCATACAGCACAGCCCGTGCCCCTACACGCAATGTGCTTAACTGTCCCCACTCCTGAGAAGGACAAGTACCAGGGGACATTCACCCGAGTCACAGGAAGGGTCCATACTGTTAGGAAGACAAACCGGTGAGAACTTGGAAGGATTCTGGTGAATGGAAGGAGCAGATAAGTGCCAGATCATTCATTCACTCCACAAATATGTCCCAATCAGCAAACATAAGCTAAACATCTAACTGGTGATGGGAACATGAGGGGAAGGAAGAGACCCGGTCCCTCTCTCTGAGTTCAGTCCAGTGGAGGAGGCAGAGGTCAGCCAAAATTAACACCCAATTAATCTGTGCTGACTGCAAGGATGGCAGGACAGGGGCCTCCGTGAGGGAACGTCAGGGAGCCTGAAGTAGTTCATGAGCAGGAGCCATTGGGAGGCTTCATTATATCCACACAGTCTGAGGGATGAGTAGGAGTGTGGAGGGGAGGGGAGAGCACGGTATTCCACGTAGGGGAGACAGCACCTGCACAGGGAGGGAGGGGCCATGGCCCACTGAGGGAGTTTAAACAAGGGCCGAGTGGATGAAGCCAGGGGACGAGGGGGAATATTTGCAAGACACCAGTGGGGAGCAGGGAGGGCAGATCATGCAGGATGCTGTAGACCAAGGAAGGGTTTGGTCTTTATTCTAAGCACAATGTGGAGCCGGTACGTGTTCTAAGTAGGGAGTGGACATGATTCCTAGAGGGGAACGTGAGTGGACGTGGCAAACAGTGGAGAAGGAGCAGGTGGGGGATGAGCAGGGCTTCACTTTTGAACCCACTGAACTCACAGTGCTTAGAGATGGCCAAGGACAAATGTCAAGTGGCACTGAGAGATGTCTGCACCTCCCAAGAGCAGCCTGGGCCTCAGCTGCCAGCTGGAGAGTCCTGAGCACACAGACGGTGACTGCAGCCACGGTGTGGGTGAGATCTGCTGAAGGAGAAGACAGAGGAAAGGAGGAGAGCACAGTCCTGCCATGAGGACCTCCGTCATGGGAGGGACTGGCCCAGAAGCACAGCCAGGAGATGAGTCCAGAAGGGACGAGAAAGAAAGAGAGCCCTCGGAGAGCCCAGTCACAGGGCTGAAAGGAAGAACGCTCTTCACCAAGATGCTCAGCACGTCACAGCCCATGTCAAACGCTGCTGAGATATCAAGAAAGGGAAAGATTGAACAATGGTCTCCAGGTTCTTTATTATTGTTTTCAGCAACATGGAGGTCACGGTAACCCTAGCAAGAGGCACTCAGCAAACTGATAAGTGTGGAAGCTGAATGGAATGGACAGAGGAATGGGAAGGAGACGAGGACATGGGGACAGTAAGTCAATGCAGCTCCTGAGAAGTCTGGCCTAGAAGTGGAGGCAGGAGGTGAAGTGAAGGGGTGGGACTTGGGGGATTGGGAGGATGTGGAGGGCTCCACACAGGGCCTCTTAAGATGGAAGACACCTGAGTCATGTGTAAAGGCTGATGGCGAGGGACGAGTAGAGAGGGAGAGGCTGAAGTTGTGGGGAAGAAGGCCCAGCAGATGGAGTGAGGCTTCTGAGGAACGGGGGGAGATGGGATCCAGGGCACAGAGAGAAGCATCAGCTTCAGCAGGAAGAGACACACTTCCCCCACAGCTATAAAGGGAAGGGACCCAGGGTGGGCACAGGTAGAGGCAAGTGTGCAGGAGTCCGAGTGGGAAACTGAGGGCTTTCTCAGCTGACGGCATCTGTTTCCTCTATGAAACAGGAGGCAGGTTCTTCTGCTGAGAGCGAGAGATGGGAGGGTCAGTGGTCTGGAGGATGAAGTGTGGCCAACTTAGCTTTCCAGCAGGATTTGATCTTGGTGCCTCTGCTGAGGGATAACTTTGGAAAGACAGATTCTAAGTGCTTTGGTGAAGATAGCGGCACAATAACAGTCCCTAAGTTGACTCAAAAGGAAAAGAGGGGTTTACTGATCCAGAAACTGTGCACCTAGGTGAGCGAGGCCGGCAGAGCTGAGGCCTGGTCTCTGCTGTCTGGCTCGCAGAGAGCTTCTTTACCTAACTGTGGTCTGGCAAGGGCCACTGGAAAGAAATCACTGTTGTCACTGAGAGGGGAAGGCTCAGGCCACAGTCAAGATCATGGTTGTGGCGGGCTACTTCTAAGATGGCCCCTAGTGATCCCCGTCTCCTACTGTTCACACCAAAGTGTACTCCCCACCCTTATGTGGGGGCTGGACCTAGTGACTTGTTTCTCACAAGCAGAGGGCCAGCAAAAGTGAAGGGAGGTCACTGCCCAGATTAAATGAGAGAAAACTGGCTTCTGTCTCACTGGCACTCCGTCTTACCCTCTCATTTGGTCACTCTGACAGAGCCAGCTGCCATGTTGAGAGCTGACACATGGAGAAGCCTACATGGCAAGGAACCGAGGGAGGCTTGGCCAGCAACCATTTGCCGGACAAATACCAGCAAGGAATTGGGGTCCCTGCATCCTTCCAACAACCATCGGTGTGCTCCTGGAAGCAGAGTCTTCCCAGTGGAACCCTATGATGACTGCAGCCTTTGAGAGACTCAGAGCCAAAGACCCAGCTAAGCCCCCCCAGATGCCTCACCCACAAAATTCAAGTGGTACTTCTACGCACTGCTGCTGGCAGTATCAACTGGTAAAAGTTCTGGAAAGCAATTTAACAATACATTCTGACAACAATAAAAATATCCACTCCTTTGACACTCCTGGGATTTATCCTAGAGCAATAATCCAAACGAAAGAAGACGTCACGTACGCACACAAGATAAATGTCATGATATCTCCAACAGCCACTGCACTCCGCCTCCAAAGAAGTATGCCACCTGACAACAGGGAAATGCTTACGTAATTATTAAATAAATTGGTTAAAGGAATAATTAATTATGATAAATTAAATTGATGCTATATCATGCAAATATTAAACACTGTTACTGTGAAAACTTTACCACCATGGAAAAATGCTTTATGTAAGTATAAATGATAAAACAAGCATATAAAACCACACCTATACTGCGATTACTGTATACAAATGTGCACACATGGGGGCCGGCCCGGTGGTGGAGTGGTTAAGTGTGCACGCTCCATTGTGGCGACCCAGAAATCCCAGGTAGAGATCCCAGGCGTGCACCGATGCACCGCTTGTCAAGCCATGCTGTGGCGGTGTCCCATGTGGAATAGAGGAAGATGGGCACAGATGTTAGCCCAGGGGCAATCTTCGTTACACACAAGAGGAGGATTGGCATCGGATGGTAGCTCAGGGTGAATCTTTCTCACCAAAAAAAAAAGAAAGAAAAGAAAAAAAATGTGCACATATGAACGAGGACTGGGAGAAAATACTAGACAATGAACAAAGATGATTTCATGTCCTGGTAGGATTACTGAGGATTTCTAAAAGATTTAGTCTTATACTTAATGGCCCTCCCTTCAGAGCAATATCAGAAACAAAAAGGTTAAATATAGAAGCTTGAGAAAGTTTCTCAATCATTCCTCCCTGCATTAATCACATTCTTCTCAAATCAGTGAGCATCAAGCTCCTTTTAGGGGACACTTGTTTTCTCTTTGAAAGCCTCACACAGTTTCCTGTCTCTGCTGAGAGAAAGGCTCACAGGTCCTCTGCTGAGAGGTGGCTCTAATCCTCCACCCCATCCTTTATCAGTTCCTTTCTATGGGAGCCGGGGTGAGGGCACTGGGAAGGGACAAACAGAACAGTGGCCCCAGGAAGTGATAAGAGAGGTAAGAGTCAAATGATGGCAGGGATGGTTCTAGCCCATGAGAGCCCCACTGATCACAGCTCCATACTGCACCATCCCAAGGGGGTGTAATGTCCACTACCTGTTTTCCCACCTGCGTCCCACCCACCAGAATAGACTTCTCCTTTATCCGTTAGGAACAGACTATGGTCCTGACCACAGGCGACCTATCAGACAAACAGAGGGAAGGATGATGAGAAGAAATCCTTGGCAGCCCAGTGTCCTGCTCAAGGGACCCAAAGCATGGGAGCATTCCCTACTGCTCCTGAGCCCCGAGGGGGCCGGGCCAGGCAGGCTGCGCCACACGACCTCCATTTCTGATTCTTTCTCACTCCACTGCAGCCTGGTTTCTGCCTGCCCCTCCACTGATGCGGCTCTTGCTAAAGGAAAGGGCCAGATGTCCTAAGGAGAAAACCCAAGAGCTCCTCCATCCCAGTCCATTCCTGAGCAACCACTCCCTCCACCACAAGCCTTTCTCTTCCCCATCCCTCTCTTCTGCCTCTCCAGTAGCTTCCAATCTTGCTCCCTAGCTCAGCCCTACTCCTTACCTTCAATGTTGGAATCCTTCTCCAAGGTCCATCTTCTGCCCTCTTCTCTCCTACTTTTCACACTCCCCTGGGAGGCTGCATCCATTCCAAGGCTTTCCCTGTCACCTCTATACTGTTACATCCAGTCCCGACAACTCTACTTAGTTTCAGACCTGCTTTTCTAACTGCCTAATGAAAAGCACCATTTACTAAATGCTTATTATGCCAGACACTGTGCTAAGTCAATAACCAAGAACACCTAATAAGAAATCGAACCTCAGAGAAGGTTGGTAACTGCCCAAAGTCATCCAGTTAATATGTGGGGAAGCAGGGACTTGAATTCGCATCCATGGGACTTTCAAGTCTGTGCGAGAAGCACTATACTGAAACTTAAAAGCAAATTCACTCTCTACCTCCTCCTCACTTCTCTCTCCCAGTCAACCCAAGCCTCTTCCTCCTCTAGGACTCCCCCATCTGAGTTGAGAACATCAGCATCCACTCATTTACCAGTGGATTCAGGCTCCACTCCTTCTAGCTCACTCCCTGGACCTCTTATCAAGCCCCAAATCTGGTCATTCCTCCTTACATGTCTCTCTACATGTCCCTTCTCCCCATGCCTTCCCAAGTGGCCTTCATCACCTCCTCCCCCAACCCTAGGAAACCCTGCATCGTTCACTCTCCACCTGTCTTCCAGCCTATGCCACAGCACTCCCCTGTAAGCATACCAAACTCCAGCATCCCCACATGCTCTCAGCAGTTAGTCTCCACCTGTCCCCTCCCCTCTGCCATGAAACCTTTCCTACCACCCATACCCAGTCTATCTGGTAAATTCCTCTGACACCTCCTCCACGATGCCTTCTGTCCCTTCCATTCCATCCCCGGAAGACTTAATGACTCCCCTTTGCTACTCTTACAGCACTTTCTGTATGCATTCACTTATGTATTTAAGTATTGATTATAGATATCTACCATGTGCCAGGAACTGTCCCAGGCATGAGAATAAATGGTGAACAAGATAAAGCCAGCCTGGAACACAAACAGCGCCGGGACACACTAGGGTACAGCCATTATTTTCAACTTGTCTCTCCCACTAGAGTGTTATCCCCCCCAAACCTTATTCAACTTGGTACCCCATGTTCCACTACTGTACATCCTGGCCTACAGTAGCCAGGGTATAATTTGTATAAAATAATTTATTAATTCAGAAAATCCCCCTAAAAATTTCCCGTCACTCCACCCTAGTTTCCCCCTTTCAAAAGTGCCCCAGGGGGCAGAATGAGTGGCTCTCAGCCCACGCCTCTTTCCCGGACCACCTGTCCATCGAAGGCCTGCGTTCTGTGGACTTTGTGCCTTCCGCTAATGGCTGAGGGCAATCTGGAGAGAAGCAAGACATATGGTCATGGTAAGCACTGTGGGGTTCTGGCGTCTCCTCTGTCATTCCTCACTGGCGGCCCCACACACACACATAGTAACTGTTAGGGAAACTCTCTAGGTCAAAAAGAAGGCAGAGTTAGTCACATGTGCGAAGGTGAAATAATACAAACTAAATAGCTTGATGATTTTAATATGCTGCCAGAGCTGAGACTGGTGTTTAGACCCACCAGCATAACGCGAGGAACTAGAAATAGAACATGAAACAGAGGAAATTTTGAAGTTAATCAATTTGGCTAAAAATAAAGAAGGAATCCAAAGAAGATCCAGGCATTCCACTCAATGCTCATGCGCCCACCCTCCCATCAGGCTGATGCACGGAGCTCCCTCTGAGATGGAACAAAGCTCTCCACAGCTCTCCGGGGAGCACTCACTGCTCCTCTCAGACATGAGGAACCTTGCTTGGTACTTCTCTGTGGCTCTATCACACAGTAATCACTCCAGAGATGTTTAATGCTCAACACAACTTGGGGAGGGGTACTCCTTGTGGGAACTCACCTGTAAGGTTCATTTTCCACCACCTTCGTTCCACATTGTCCGTAATAGCTGTTTCCCAGGCTGAAGACTAAAGAATACCACCACCAATGCAATCAGTTCTACAGGTTCGGGGAATCTGAGAATGTCAGGACTGGAAGGGGGTCTGGAAAGTGGTCCTAGTCCAACTACTCACCCAACTGCCACTGGGTTTCCTTCTCCAATATTTCCAGCCAGTGCAGGCACACCTCCAGGCCTGCTGGGGTCCATACATGCTGCAACAGGCTGGGCCACCTGTACTTTCCCTCTGCTTCCCCTCTGAGCTCTCGTTCTGCCTCTCAGGAATTCCATGAGAGGCAAGCACCTCCTGTGAAAGGACTCAGCACCCCCATGTCTTGACATGAGTACAGCCATGTTTGGCCACTCCATTGACCTACAGCCACCAGCACAAAAAGAAATGCAAAAGCTGCTTTTTGCGTGGTGGGAACTGGCCCTTCTCCCATGGACATAGTTGCAATGAGTAAAAATTTCGAGGCCCTTGGGCGCCGCAGCCTGGAGCTGACTGGCCATCTGTGCCGGGCTGGGACGATAACCACAAAAACAATGCACGTACAAAACTACTGGGCTGCGACAACAGCAAGGGTGCTCAGTGCATGTACGCCACTGATAACCTTTTTTGCATGGAAACACTGAATGCTTGCTCTGTAAACTCTGGAACTGGTTATATAAACTGTTGGAAAGCGAGGCCTGGTGAGAGTTCCACCTGTGGAAGGGAGGACTAGCCCAGAACGTGTGAGTCCCACACACCCGTGTCGATTGACAGGACTCTCCCGGTAGTGGGGCATGGATGTTGTGAGTAATTGATTTATTGTGAAGTAATTGATCTGATATGTTCTCTTTTCGGTCAACCTGGTGTTTCTCTTTCCGGTTGCCTTGTGTCATTTCCCTTCATTTGATCTGTTGTTTCCCTTTCTGATCGAGACAATGTTTTTCCCTCTTATTATATGACCTATTTGAATCTGCCTCTATCTCAGCTGATCTGGTGTTTCCCTTTCTGATGGAGCTGGTGTTTTTCCCTCTTATTATTTGACCTATTCAGATCTGTTGGGGGAATATCGCCCTTCATATCCTCTGTATAATAAAATATACCTTCAGTCCATTTGCTTGGAGTGGAGTTTCTTTTACGTCTGCGATCGAATCCCCCGAACCACTCACAACACCCCATTGCTTGCACCTGTCACCAGGTTGCCTTCAAGGTCAAGTCCCCTCTGGAAAGAGTTCCTAAACACCACCTTCGCCTTTTCCTACAAAGCACCCTAGCCAGAAAATGAAATGTGGTGAATTTCATTAAGTTGGCCTTCCCTGGAATAAACGCTTTTTTGGAGATGGTCGGGGTTACCCAGGAGCCTGGACTCTGAAAGCCCCGCGTCTTGGAGGAAGTGTTAGCAAACAGGCTTCTCTCGGTACAATAGAAAAGCCCTTTACACACGTAGCACAGCTCAGTGACTTCAGAACAAAGGCAGGCATTGATGAATCTGCCTGGTGTGCACTGTCATGTTTATATATATCTGAGATTTCCCAAGAACCACAGAGAGCAGAGAACAGAAAAGAGTCAGCCAAGTCTGACCAACACAGTCTCTTGAGCCATGCTCCTGATCTGCTTGGGAAATTCCAACAGCTTCACAATCAGATGTGGTTCAATCAAATGGGCCACTTCAGGCCCTATGGCAAGAAAGTGGTCCTCCCACCCCCCATCAATCTCGAACAGGTCAATTCACGTCCTTCACCGTCTTGTCAGGACGAGAGTGGGCTCTGCCGCAGGAGACCTGTAACACCTGTGTCTCCTGAGGTCTGTCCAGAGGCAGTGGGATGGGTGAGAGCACCAAAACCCACACGTCTCCCCTCTCTGAAACAAACACAACCAGGGCGAGTGCACTGACGCAGAGTCAGAGCACTTCTAACATGAGAGATGACACTGCCCCACCCCCACATTGTTACACAGTGAGATCGGAACGACTTACTCAAGCCACATAAGTTAGTGGCACAGCAAGGACCAGAACCCTGGTCCCCAAGTCCAACTCACTGCACCACACTGCCTCCATGACACATAGAGTTACTGAAAAGCATCCTTAGTCTCATTAAAGAAAGCTCTTCACATGTCATTTCACACCATTTGAATTTTTCAGGAAAGTAAAAGCAATAGCCACTTTCTGCAATAGCCACTAGGATTTCTCGGTACGGTGAAGAACAGCACATATTATATGGCACCACTTCTAATAAAAGGAAGCAAAAATAATACATTTGTAGATGCATTTGCTTGTACATGCATTACATCTCTCCAGAAGGACAAACTGGAAACCGTTAACACAGGTTGTCGACAGGGAGAAAAATCATGATCCTGGGAGGACAGAGGTGGAAAGCAGACTCTTCATCATATGTTCTATGGCGCTATTACGATTCTAAATTATGCAAATATGTTATCTATTCGAAATAGAAAATTTTAATTTTTATATAAGCAAGTAAGGTGGAATGTTGTCTAGAAGTCACTCTAAAGAAGAATCTTGGGGTTGGCCCGGGGGCGCAAGCGGTTAAGTGGGCGTGCTGCGCTTCGGCGGCCCAGGATTTGCTGACTTGGATCCAGGGCGCACGCCGATGCCCCACTTGTCACGCCATGCTGTGGTGGCGTCCCATATAAAGTAGAGGAAGATGGGCACAGATGCTGCCCCAGGGCCGATCTTCCTCGGCAAAAAGGAGGAGGATCGGCATCGGATGTTAGCTCAGGGCTGATCTTCCTCACAAAAAATAAATAAATAAATAAAAAATAAAGGATTTAAAGAAGAAACTTATTGCTCTTTATAATCCTACTGGAGAGGCAAGATTGGTCTACGTATGGAATTCCTCTGACAGGTCTTAAACAATGAACTTTTGACTATTTACAGTGGAGGCTGGAGATTAGGAGAAGATCTGTGAACTCACTGGTTCTCAACATACTCCTCACTAAGAATCCCCTATCTTCTCCTATGATCCCCATTTTTAAAAACATCTCATCTACCAAATAAATGGCATTATGACTGTTATAATAATACACTTGCCCGTCCATATTCATCAGTGACTGATATAATTTGCAGACAGAGCTTTTAATCTGCATGAAATAACTAGTTTATCACAAGGAGATGATGTTATTCTAGGCAAAATCAAAGAAAATGGACAATGTTGTTGGCTCATATTAGTAGCTGAAAATATGAAGTACTTTAAAATACTGACAAGTGATTCACATCCCCCATTACGATGTGCATGGACCCCTAAGGGTCTGGGACATGTTACTATATAACATTGAAAGGGAAACTGGCTCTAGCTCCAATTACCAATTGATAGAAAATACATAGGACAGAGGATCATGTCAAACAGCACCACAGGGATGCATTCACCAAACTGCAGACTGGAAAATTCTATAGAATAAACAATGTCATTTCTTCGTTAAATAGATTTCAAGGAAAAAAGATTCAAACAGACTTAAAAGACTATAAAAGTCTTCTCAACCACTTGCAATGTCTAGACCTTATCCGGCTTTTGATGCAAATAAATTTTTAAAAATAAAATAAAAATCTATTGACACTTATGAGACAACTGTCAGTGTGAACACTGACAAACTATTTGATATTAAGGGGTTACATTGTTAATGATTTTTAAGTGTGATGCTATAATTACCACTCTTTTCAGTCCTTAGTTTTTTAGACATGTACTGAAATATTTATGAATGAAATCAATTTTCTGATGATTTGCTCCAAATTTGCTGAGGGAGAACATGGGGGAAATGCGTAAAACAAGATCGTCATGAGATGATGATGGCAGAAGCTAGTGACGGCCCATGCGGTGCATTATCCTATTCCATCCACTTCTCCATATGTCTACACTCATTTGTAACAAAAAATTAAAGGAAATGTCATTTGGCATCGTACAGCCAATAAAGACTTCAATACTAAGGGTAAAAGGATTCTGATATGAAATTCAGTGAAAAAAGGCAGAAAACAAAATATACACTGTGATCAAAATTCTATAAACAGACATTTGCATACAAATGATGGAAGAGGGAAGAAAATGAAAAGAAAGATTTGTCCAGTATGTATTTCTGGGTAATTCCCCTTTATTTTAAAAAATATTTCATATTGTCTGCATAATATTGATTGACTAGTGTCTACATTTGAAAATATCATAAATCATTTCTAACATTTTATAATCCTATTTCAAATATCTGGAATAAAGCCTCCATCTTAAGGCTTTCATTGAATATTTTGCCCAGACCACCTTCTAGGCACTGTAGAGTGTCTCAGGATATCTCAAGCTAGGAAACAAACGTCATCACTCTGGGGCCAAAAAATAACATCCCTACTTATCAGCAAAGGACCTTTACCAAACAGGCTGAAAATAATCTAGTCCAGATAGTTCCAAACAATGTGCCTTTCAAGACTCCATCTATGTTGTTGTTATGGTGTGCTTTATGTCATCAGATTCTTGAAAATCAGAGGGAGCTTCCTCAGCGAATCACAGCAGAAAAAGCCAAGGGGAGAGCCTCAATTTTCTCTTTTTGTCTCCTGTGAAATCCATACTGAGAATCTTTGTTGAGTTCAATCCACCAAATTTGCGTCCCATCCTTACTTTTAGAGGACAGCAGTGTGAATCCATGGCCACAGGCGGCAGGTGAAATCTGAAAAAGAGTTCCCATAAAGCATTCACTGATCTGGGACGTCCAGTTTTTCCAGCAATAAATGGCAGCTTGTTTACCCATTCCAAGAACACACACTATTTTTTTTTTAACATTGGTTTATAACATTGTAAAAAATTTCAGGTGTACATCATTGTACTTCTATTTCTGCATGGACTACATCATGTTCCCCACCAAAAGACTAATTACAACCCATCAACACACACATGTACCGAATTATACATTTCACCCTCCTCCCTCCCCCCTTCCCCTCTGGTAACCACCAATCCAATCTCTGTCCCTGTGTGTTTGTTTATTGTTGTTATTATCTACTACTTAATGAAGGAAATCGTACGGTATTTGACCTTATCCCTCTGACTTATTTCACTTTGCATTATACCCTCAATGTCCATCCATGTTGTCACAAATGGCTGGATTTCGTCGTTTCTTATGGCTGAGTAGTATTCCATTGTGTATATATACCACAGCTTCTTTATCCATTCGTCCCTTGATGGCACTTAGGTTGCTTCCAAGTCTTGGCTATCGTGAATAAGGCTGCAATGAACACAGGGGTGCATGTACCTTTGCAAATTGGTGTTTTCAAGTTCTTTGGATAAATACCCAACAGTGGAATAGCTGGATCATATGGTAGTTCTATCCTTGCTTTTTTGAGGACTCTCCATACTGTTTTCCATAGTGGCTGCACCAGTTTGCACTCCCACCAGCAGTGTATGAGAGTTCCCTTCTCTCCACATCCTCTCCAACACATGTTGTTTCCTGTCTTGTTAATTATAGCCATTCTGACGGGCGTGAGGTGATATCTCATTGTAGTTTTGATTTGCATTTCCCTGATAGTTAGTGATTTTGAACATCTTTTCATGTGTCTGTTGGCCATCTGTATATCTTCTTTGGAGAAATGTCTGTTCAGGTCTTTTGCCCATTTTTTAATTGGGTTGTTAGTTTTTTTGTTGTTGAGATGCATGAGTTCTTTATATATTTTGGAGATTAAGCCCTTATCAGATGTATGGTTTGCAAATATCTTCTCCCAATTGTTAGGTTGTCTTTTCGTTTTGTTGATGGTTTCCTTTGCTGTGCAGAAGCTTTTTAGTTTGATGTAGTGCCATTTGTTTATTTTTTCTATTGTTTCTCTTGCCCGGTCAGATGTGGTGTTTGAAAAGATGTTGCTAAGACCGATGTCGAAGAGTGTACTGCCTTTCTTTTCTTCTAGAACTTTCACAGTTTCAGGTCTTATATTCAAGTCTTTAATCCATTTGGAGTTAATTTTTGTGTATGGTGTAAGGTAAGGGTCTACTTTCATTTTTTTGCATATGGCTATCCAGTTTTCCCAACACCATTTATTGAAGAGACTTTCTTTTCCCCAATCTATGTTCTTGGCTCCTTTGTCAAAGATTAGCTGTCCATAGATGTGTGGGTTTATTTCTGGGCTTTCGATTCTATTCCATTGATCTGTGTGTCTGTTTTTGTGCCAGTACCATGCTGTTTTGGTTACTATAGCTTTGTAGTATATTTTGAAATCAGGGAGTGTGATACCTCCAGCTTTGTTCTTTTTTCTCAGGATTCCTTTAGCTATTCGGGGTCTTCTGTTGTTCCATATAAATTTTAGGATTCTTTGTTCTATTTCTGTGAAAAATGTTGTTGGAACTTTGATAGGGATTGCATTGAATCTCTAGATTGCTTTAGGAAATATGGACATCTTAACTATGTTAATTCTTCCACTCCAAGAGCACGGAATATCTTTCCATTTCTTTGTGTCTTCTTCAATTTCTTTCAGAAATGTTTTATAGTTTTCGGTGTACAGATCTTTCACCTCTTTGGTTAAGTTTATTCCTAGGTATTTTATTCTTTTTGTTGCAGTTGTAAATGGGATGGTATTCTTAATTTCTCTTTCTGCTACTTCGTTGTTAGTGTACAGAAATGCAACTGATTTTGTATGTTGATTTTGTATCCTGCAACTTTACCATATTCGTTTATTACTTCTAAAAGTTTTCTGGTGTATTCTTTAGGGTTTTCTATATATAAAATCATGTCATCTGCAAATAGTGACAGTTTCACTTCTTCCTTTCCAATTTGGATCCCTTTTATTTCTTTCTCTTGCCTGATTGCTCTGGCTAGGACTTCCAATACTTTGTTAAATAGGAGTGGTGACAGTGGGCATCCTTGTCTGGTTCCTGTTCTTAGAGGGATAGCTTTCAGTTTTTCACCATTGAGGATGATATTAGCTGTGGGTTTCTCATATATGGTCTTTATTCTGTTGAGGTACTTTCCTTCTATACCCATTTTATTCAGAGTTTTTATCATAAATGGATGCTGGATCTTGTCAAATGCTTTCTCTGCATCTATTGAGATGATCATGTGATTTTTGTTCTTCATTTTATTAATGTGGTGTATTACGTTGATTGATTTGCGAATGTTAAACCATCCCTGCATACCTGGAATAAATCCCACTTGATCATGGTGTATAATCTTTTTAACGTATTGTTGTATGCGATTTGCTAGTATTTTGTTGAGGATTTTCGCATCGATATTCATCAGTGATATTGGCCTGTAATTTTCTTTTTTTTGTGTTGTCCTTGTCTGGTTTTGGTATCAGGGTAATGTCAGCATCGTAGAATGAGTTAGGGAGCTTCCCCCCCTCCTCAATTTTTTGGAAGTGTTTGAGAAGGATAGGTATTAAGTCTTCTTTGAATTTTTGGTAGAATTCACCAAGGAAGCCATCTGGTCCTGGACTTTTATTTTTGGGGAGGTTTGTGATTACTGTTTCGATCTCCTTACTGGTGATTGATCTATTCAAATTCTCTACTTCTTCTTGATCCAGTTTTGGAAGGTTGTATGATTCTAAGAATTTATCAATTTCTTCCAGATTGTCGAATAGGTTGGCATATAGTTTTTCATAGTATTCTCTTATAATCTTTTGTATTTCTGAGGTGTCTGTTGTAACCTCTCCCCTTTCATTTTTGATTTTACTTATTTGTGCCTTCTCTCTTTTTTTCTTGGTGAGTCTAGCTAAAGGTTTGTCAATTTTGTTGATCTTTTCAAAGAACCAGCTCTTGGTTTTATTAATTTTTTCTATTGTTTTTTTGGTCTCCATTTCATTTATTTCTACTCTGATTTTTATAATTTCCTTTCTTCTACTGATTTTGGGTTTTGTTTGTTCTTCTTTTTCCAGTTCCTTTAGGTGCATTGTTAGATTGTTTATTTGAGATTTTTCGTGTTTGTTGAGATAGGCCTGTATCGCTATAAACTTCCCTCTTAGAACCGCTTTTGCTGTATCCCATAAATTCTGGCAAGTCGTATTTTCATTTTCATTTGTCTCCAGTTATTTTTTGATTTCTTCTTTGATTTCTTCGTTAACCCAGTCGTTGTTCAGTAGCATTTTGTTTCATCTCCATGTATTTGTGGCTTTTCTGATTTTCTTCCTATAGTTGATTTCCAGTGTCATACCGTTGTGGTCAGAAAAGATGCTTGGTATTATTTCAATCTTCTTAAATTTATGGAGACTTGTTTTGTGGCCTAACATGTGATCAATCCTGGAGAATGTTCCATGTGCCTTTGAAAAGAACGTGTATTCTTCAGTTTTTGGATGGAATGCTCTGTATATATCTACTAGGTCCATCTGTTCTAGTGTGTCGTTTAAGGCCAATGTTTCCTTATTGATCTTCTGTTTGGATGATCTATCCGTTGGTGTAAGTGGAGTGTTAAAGTCCCCTACTATTATTGTGTTACTGTCTATTTCTGTTTTTATGTCTGTTAATAATTCCTTTATATATTTAGGTGCATCTACATTGGGTGCATAGATATTTACAAGTGTTATATCATCTTGTTGGATTGTTCCCTTGATCCTTATGTAATGCCCTTCTTTGTCTCTTTTTACAGTTTTTGTTTTAAAGTCTATTTTGTCTGATATGAGTACTGCTACCCCAGCTTTCTTTTCATTGCCATTTGCGTGGAGTATCTTTTTCCATCCCTTCACTTTCAGTTTGTGAGTGTCTTTAGGTCTGAAGTGTGTCTCTTGTATGCAGCATATATATGGGTCTTGTTTTTTTATCCAGTCAGCCACCCTATGCCTTTTAATTGGAGCATTTAGTCCATTGATGTTTAAAGTAGCTATTGATAAGTATGTATTTACTGCCATTTTTTAACTTTTTTTTTCCTCAGTTTTTTAGTAGTCCTTCTCTGTTCCTTACTTCTTCTATACAGAATTGGTGGTCACTTTAGTTTGACCTTTGTCTGAAACCTGTACTCTTTAACTCCCATCCTCCCTCCTTTTATGTTTTTGATATCATATCTAACCTCTTTTTTGTGCTTTTGTGTCCATTACGTTCTAATCGTGGAAATAGATAATTTTTCCTATTTGTGGTCTTCTCTTTTCCCCTTAAATCAGTCCCTTTAACATTTCTTGTAACACTGGTTTCTTGGTGACAAACTCCTTTAATTTTTGCTTATCTGGGAAAATTTTGATCTCTCCTTCCATTTTGAATGATAACCTTGCTGGGTAGAGTATTCTTGGCTGTAAGTTTTTTCCTTTTACCACTTTAAATATATCGTGCCATTCTCTTCTAGCCTGTAAGGTTTCTGCTGAAAAGTATGCTGATAGCCTTATGGGGTTTCCTTTGTATGTAACTTGACATTCTCTTGCAGCTTTTAGGATTCTCTCTTTATCTTTAATTCTGGACATTTTGATTATGATGTGTCTTGGTGTGGGCCTCTTTGGGTTTATCTTGTTTGGGGCTCTCTGTGCCTCCTGTACCTGGATGTCTGTTTCCTTCCTTAGGTTAGGGAAGTTTTCATCTATTATTTCTTGAAATAGATTCTCTGACCCCTTGTCTCACTCTTCTCCTTCCGGGACACCTATAACACGGATGTTAGTGCGCTTGATGTTGTCCCAGAAGTCCCTTAGACTGTCCTCACTCTTTTTAATTCTTTTCTCTTTTACCTGTTCACCTTGGGTAATTTCTTCTAGTCTTTCTTCCAGCTCACAGATCTGTTCTTCTGTATCCTCTACTCTGCTTTTGAGTCCCTCTAATGAATTTTTCATTTCCAGTATTGTATTCTTCATTTCTGATTGGTTCTTTTTTATATCTTCCATTTCTTTGTTGACATTCTCACTGAGATCATGTATTCTTCTTCCAAGATCAGTGAGCATCCTTAAAACTCTTAGTTTGACCTCTCTGTTGGATAGGTTGCTCATTTCTGTTTCACTTAGTTCCTTTTCTGGGGTTTTGTCCTGTTCCCTTACTTGGAATGTATTCTTTTGCCTCCTCATTTTGCCTCTTTCCCTGTGCTTGTGTCTACGTATTAGGTAGGTCAGCTACGTCTCCTGCTCTTGGATAGGTGACCTTATGTAAGTGATGCCTTAGGAGGCTTCCAGTGTGCTTCCCTCAGTTCTCAATGTTCCAGGGGTGGCCCCTAAGTGGGCTATGTGTGTCCTTCTATTCTGGCCTGTTAGCTCTCCCTATAGGCGCCCAGGGAGGCTGAGTTATGCTCCTGGCCAGCTGTTGTAATGCTCAGCTGCTTGTAGTTGTTGTGGGCACTTCAGTCTCTTTATCAGGTGTGGGGAGCCCCAGCACAGTTGGCTGTAAGTTCTAATACCACATTTGTGTTGCAGTATTTCTTTTAAGTGAGTAGGCCCCCAGCGTGGCAGGTTGTTAGGCTCAGGGCCTTACAATTGCTGTAAACATCTAGCCTATTAGGTCTCTTGTCAGCTCTCTGAGGATTGCAGCTGGGTGGGGCTGCCCTCAGGCACAGGAGCACCCAATTGTTTCAGGCTTTGGAAGGTGGGGCAAACCTCCTATGTGGGTCTTTGAGAAGCACAAGTCTTCTGCAGCTGACAAGCCCTGTTGCCCACAGGTCCACACACACAGTCAACACAGTCCTGCCCCGTGTGAGCACCCCGAGTTCCCCAAGTGGGCCCAGTCTCTCCAGGGCGGGAGCCCCACACACTCCGCCACCACCCCACACTCTCCACCCGCTCCTTGTGCACACCCTGCCCCGCTCAAGTCAGCTCAGTTGCCAGGCTGCAGAGAATCCAGTCACCAATCTATGCAGGCCCACACGTTGCCTGAGGGCTTGTTGCTGGGTGGGACCAGACTCTAGGGTGGGCTGCCTGCCCTGGCTGAGCTGGATTAAATTGGTGCTCTAGTGGGTGGAGCAGACCCTGGGCTAGCAGATCTCAGGGAGAACTCCAATGGCGTCCGTGTCAGCACGCTCACACCAGGCCACAACAATGGCCGCCGCCAATGTCCCAGTCCCTGGAGAGGTCCCACCCCCCACCGAGATGCACTCAGGGCCTATTAGGTGAGTCTCTTGTCACCGAAGCACTGTGCACCTTTCTTTCTGGTGATTTTAGGATGCTTTCTGGAACAGGTGAGTTTGTGCGCGGGCCCTTTAAGAGCCAGTTTTAGTTTCTTTGTGAACCAGGTTTTCTGGGGGTGCTACCCAATGCTTTAGTAGCAGGCAAAGTCAGATATTATGCCACTGGTGTCGATCGTGCTGGGTCCACAAAATGCCCACAGCAGGGGCGCTCCCCTGCTCAGGGCCCCGTGCCTCCAGGGAGGGTGCGCACCCGTGAGCTGCTCCCGGCGGCCGTGAAGCTGGCGGATTGTGAAGGCGGTGTTTTTCCTCTCCAGAAGGGAGTCTCTGCCTCTTCCACCCCAGTCAGGACTGTCCGTTGTTGCAGGAGTTCCTCTTATCCAGTTTTCAGTTCTGTCTCAGGGGCAATCCATCCACGAGTAGTGGCAAATTGGCTGTGTCCACAGGAGGAGGTGAGTTCAGAGTCCACCTACGCCACCATCTTGACTCCCAGAACACACACTATTAACACAGCAACCACACTTATGGAATTTTTGCTACATGCTTAGTGTTTGACATGCACTTTCTCATTTCATCTTCACACTCACCCAAGGATCTAGTTATCAGATCCTCCCCATTCACCAAGACACAGTCTCGCAAAGCAGTAAAGTTGAACATAAACTTCGTTTTAATCTTGGCAACACCAGAGGGTCCACAGCTGGTAGACCCTGACCAGTTGTGTGACCTGACACAGACTGTTTGACCTCCCTGTGACTGTTTCCCTCTATGTGAACTGTAGTTCAGAATAATATATCTCTTATTGGGTTGTTGTCAGGACTAAATGAGTTAATAGAGCTAAAGCCCCTACAGTGAATAGTAGCTGACTTAATGTGTAAGAGCAACGGCACGTACTCACTATCATTACTGGTTGTAGTAAGAGGAGTAGTCGATGGAGGATAAAATCAAGGCTCCTAGAGATTAAGTAACTTGCCTAATACAGTCACGTGGCTAAGAAGTGGAGGCTGTCTGATTTCAGAATGCACCCTCTTGACCCTGATGCTGCACTGTGACATTCTCAAAGCCCTGCCATGAAGAAGCATTCATACCACAGCCACAGTGAAAGTGACACATTCACAGCCCAGTGACTCTGTTGGGTGTTTCACCCAAACACGATGTGATGTTATCAATCCTCAATTTCATGGGCCCCATGATGAAACTGAGGATTCAGTAGGACTGAAGCCAAAGGCAACCTGGCTTTAGAATCAGATCCTTTCCCATAAAACCCAGAGTGAGCACCTTCCCTAGTGGCCTGGGATAGTCCTAGCTTACACCTGATGTCCCCACATTCACTCTCAAACAAACTGGACGACAAATTCTATGGTCACCCAAATGATGTCCCACTGTCTCTTGGCTGTTTACAGTTTATCACAGGCCTCTGTAGTCACTCTCAGAGACTATATATAAACCTAATCCTTAGGAAAAGCCAGCTGACCAATAACGAGAAAATGTGAAGAATTTTCTTGGTGGGGGTGTCTGCCCTGTGGACTAGTTCTCAGTGGGTGTGTTCGGCGCGCTCTGCTAGGGCGGCCTGGGTTCGGTTCCAGGATGCAAACGTATACCACTTGTCAGTGGCCAGGCTGGGGCTGCGACCCACATACAAAATAGAGGATGATTGGCACATGCGTTAGCTCAGGGTGACTCTTCCTCAGCCAAAAAAAAAGATTTTTTTTTTAAATGCAGCAAAGCCTGAAGAAAACTAGTGACATAGTGACATATTTCCTTTAAATTTGATTTGTTGGTGACTTGTTTAATCAAGTCATCCCAAAGTGACATATCTTTCCTTTTGCCCTGTGATATTTTCTCTCCTCACATTCACAGGGAACATATACACATGCATCCTTGTGTGAGTCAAAAAGGTCAGTTCCTTGGCCTTTGGGAACAGCTCTAGCTCCACAGAAACAACACACTGGAGAGGCTGGAGGCAGCCCCTGACCACACGGCAGGAAACATAGAAAAGAAGCTAGTCCACAAAGGATGCCCAGCACTCTATGCTTTCTCTCATTGTTTGTGGTAGCTGTTGATTCAACACTCAACAAATACTTGGTGAGCACCTACTGTGTTATTAAATCTGCTAGTATGAGAAAAGGTTTCAAACAACACCTGACACAGAGTCAGCATTCAGTAATGTGTGTTATAATAATGTGCCAGCAGAGGACTTCCAACTATAGTGGAGTGAAGAAGTTAGTGAAGCTCTCACCAAAAAAGAACTACAAAAATGGACAAAATTATTTAAAAAACACCACTTCACCGCCTGATAAATCAATAAAACACAAAGAAACTAAGGAATTACTCACAGAAGACTGCAAGAACTACAGGTAAGAACAGCTGGAGTCTTCAGACTTCTTGTCTTGTGCTGTTCCATCCGCCCCAGCTCAGTTAGCACAGAAGTTTGAACAGGGCAAGGCTGGCCATGAAAACCTTCAGCTTTGTTGCCAGAAAGCACAGACTTACATTGGATGTTGAAACTGGAGGGTGCAAACTCATGCCCATCAGCAAACTAGTAGGAAACAAACAAGTAAAATGCACAACTCGACGAGCCTGATTGCAATCCTGATTGGGGCAAGAGGAGAGGCAGACCAGCCAGAAATTTCATAGGAAGATGCTAGAAAGGAGAGAGTGACAGAAGCCTCTGCCCACATCCATGGCTGAATGAGAAACTGAATGAATGGACACATGAGACCTGAGCACCAGTGGAAAGTAAAGATGAGGAGACTGGAGAACAAGCTGAACTTTGATGTGGTTCCAACCTACACACAATCAAAGGTAGAGGGTAGAAACCTTAGAAGCTCAAGGTGTCTGAGCACAATCTCAGCCCAAATCATTGGCTGACCACAAAGGGATGCAGACTGGGGGCAACCCTCAGGAAGTCAGGCTAAAAAAATAAGAGGGAGGGGGACAAAACAGAAACCAAGCAAAGACATCAGTGGCCACGCACAGCCCAGGAGGCTGAGGCTATATATCAAGTCCAAAAATTTAAAAAAAGAAGAAAAAAAATAAAACCTCAGCATAAAAATTATCAGAATCCAAAGTTGTTATTATATATCATGAAAAACTCCAATTTTTAACAAAACAAATACAATAATTAAGAAAGAGTGACATATACCGGGGGGAAAAAGCAGCCAACAGAAACTGACACGCAGCTGACACAGATGTTAGATTTTTCAAAGATTTCAATGAACTGTTGTTCAAAGACTATTTTAAGACCATGTTAAAAAACGATATGAATACATGATGACAATAACTTGACAAATACGGACACTGAATACAGAAATACAAACACAAAAATCCTAAATAGAAATTCTAAAGTTGTAAAGCAAAATAACAAAATAAAAAATTCACTATATAGGCTCAACAGCAGATTTGAGTTGGCAGAAGAAAGAATCAGTGAACTTGAAGAAATACCAATAGAAAGTATTTATTCTGAAAAATAGAAAAAAAAATCGAAAAGGATAATGAATGGTGCTGCAGAGACCTGTGGCACAACATCAAGTGTATTAACATTCAGGAAATGGGAGTCTCAGAAGGGCAAGAGAGAAAGAATCTAGAACAAAACACTTATAGAAAGAATTGCAGAAAACCTACCAAATTTTATGAAAAACATAAATCTACAGATCAAAGATGTTCAACAAAACACAGTTAACCTGTTAAAAAACAAACTCTGGAAAGCATCTAAAGAAAATGGACTCATCAGATACAAGGCAACAACAATCAGATTCACGGCTCACTTCTCATCAGAAACTATGGAGACCAGAAATGAATAGAATGGCATATTCAAAGTCTGAAAGACAAAAACTGTCAACCAAGCATTAATTCTATATCCAGCAAAATTACACTTTAAAAAAAATTGAAGCTGGAATAAAGACATGACCAAAGAAAGACTGACAGAATTCACTGAGAGCAGACGTGTCTGAACAAGAACTAAAGAAGTCCTTCAGGCTGACAGGAAATGACAGCAGATGGTCAGTAACAATCACAAGAAGAAATGAAGAACATCAGTCAAAGTAATTATAAAGGTAAATATAAAACACTGCACAAATATATTTTGTCTATCTTCATCCCTTAAGAGATTTAAAGGACAATCGCACAAAATCATAACTATAAATTGCTTTGCTGGGCTTCAAATGTATAAAGATGTGGTACATATCACAACAACCACACAAACGAGAGAGGAGGAAATGGAGCAATGTTGGAACAAAGTTGCCTTAGTTGCCTCAGGATTAGGTCACTAAAAGCCGGAAGTAGATTGTGATGAATTAAGACACATATTTTAATCCCAAGAGCAACTACTAAAAAAAACAAACAAAATATAGTAAAACACCCAACAAAGGAATTTAAAAGGTCCGCTAGAAAAATACCTATTAACCACAAAAGTAGACCTCAAAGGAAGAGCAGAGAGATAAAAACGACATAAAGAAACAAACAGCAAAATGGCAGATGTGATCCGACCACATCCGTAACTACATTCAAAGGACATGGATTGAGCAACGTCAGTGAAAATAGTGGAGCAACAAAAACATGGGGAAACTGTCAGAATCCACTTTTCAAAACTCTGACAAAGAACCAAAGACTTCAAGCAATCTGGGGGATGTTTACTCCAGGAAAGCAGCTGACTCTCAGTCAGAACAGCAAGCTTGGTCGCATTTTAATCTGTCCTATTCCCACCCACCTCTCCTCAGCTCTGCAGGGGCCCTCAACATCAACAGCTCACAATTTCAGTGGAAATAAGCAATCTGGCAGCCACAGAGGGAAGGCAGAAAAGGATTGGAACAACTGCAAAACCCCACTCCCAGAGAACTCGCATTTGATCTGCCTGGTGGTTCCCTGCAAGACCCCATTAACAAGGCTCTATTTTTCTGACCTGATGCAGATATCACCAAGAGCAAACAGCCTTTCCTCCTGGGATGTTTGTTGAAAACAATGAGAGGCTAATGAGGAACACTGAAGCTGCCTGTGTGGTGCATAATAGTAGGAGCAAACAATAGATTAACCCAGAAACTATCAACCAACTTGACCTGACATCTCTAGAACACTCCATCCAAACAACAGCAGAATCCGCATCCTTTTAGAGCACACGTGGAACATTCTTCAGGATAGAACATATGCTAGGCAAAAAAACAAAGTCTCAATACATTTCAACGGATTGAAATTAAAGTATGTTCTATAACCACAACAGAATGAATTTGGAAATCAAACAATATAGAAATTAGGAAAACCATAAATATTTGGAAATTAAACAGTTCTAAATAACTCCAGGGTCAAAGAAGAAATTCCAAAGAAAACTGAAAAATACTTGAAGGTGAATGAAGACAGAAGAAATACAACATATCAGAATTTATGGGCCACAGCTAAATAGTGCCTAGAGACAAACTCATAATTTGATCTTTAAACTGAAGTTTAAAGCTTGTAATGTAGCTTCCAATACCTACGTTACAAAAGAAAAATGAACTCAACACTAGCCAAACCCTCCACCTTAAGAAACTAGAAGAGCAAACTAAACCCAAAGCAAGCATTAAAGGAAATAGTAAAAATTGAACTATAAATCAATGAAACAGATAATAGAAAAATCAATAGTGAAAATGAATTCAACCAAAATTTGGTTCTCTTAAAATATTAATAAAGTTGCCAAATCTCCAGCTACACTGACCAAGCAAAAAAGAGAAAATTCAAATTACCAAAATCGGGAACTAAAGAGAGCAGATCACTACCAACGTACAGAACCGTAGGAGATCATAAGTGAATACTACAAACAACTTTATGCCAACAAATTAGATAACTAACAAGGAAAGAACGCATTCCTGGAAAGACACAAATTACCCAAGCTGACTCAAGAAGAGACAGAAAATTTTAATATACCCATAACAAGCTTAAAAAAATTAAATCAGTAATAAAACAAACTCTTCTTACCAAGGAAAGTCCAGACCCAGATGACTTGCTTCACTGGTAAATTAACCCAACATTTACCTAAGGAATACCATCAATTCTTCACAAACTTTTCCAGAAAATCATTCTGTGAGGCCAGGAATATCTTCATACCAAAACCAGTCAACGACATCACAAGAAAAAAATCCTCTATAAGATGTTAGCAAAACCAGCCCAGTGGAAAAATGATTATTGTCCAAGATCAAGAGGAATTTCTCCCAGGAATGCAAGCTGGTTTAACATCCAACAATCAACTATGGTAATATATCCTATTCACAAAATAAAGGACAAATATCAGATGATCACCTCAACAGATATACAAAAAGCATTTGACAGAATGTAGTCCCTCTTCAGGATTTTAAAAAAGAAAAGAAACTCCGCACAAGGTAGGAAAAGAAGGGAACTTCCTCAACTTGAGGAAAGGCATCTGTGAAAACCTTACAGCTCACATCACCTGCAATGGTCAAAGACTGAAGGCTGTCTCCCTAAGATCAGGAACAGAACACGGACAGCACTTCAATTCAACACTGTACTGAAGGCTTTACCCAGTGCAATTAGGCAAGAGAAAGAAACAGGGACATCCAAATTGGAAATAAAGACGTGAAACTGTCTTGATTCACAGACAGCCAGACAACACGATCCTGTTTGTAGATAACCCTAAGGAATACACAACAACATATAGAACTAGTATACAAGTGCAGCAAAGTCAAAAGACAGAAGGTCAATATACAAAAACCAAAGGTATTTCTATACACTAGCAAGGAACGCTCCAAGAATTAAGTTGAGAATACAATTCTATTCAAAATACCATCAAAAAGAATAAAATGCTTAGGAATAACTGAAACAAAAGAAATGCAAGACTTGTATACTGAAAACTACAAAACATACTTGTGAGAAATTAAAGACCTACTTAAATGAGACATTCCACATTCATGGATTGGAAAACTCAAGAATTTCTAGAGGGCATTTGAGCGAAAATCAATCTACAAATTCAACATGATCTCTACCAAAATCCCAACAAGTACTTCTGCAAAAACTGACAAGTTAATCTTAACATTTATGTGGAAAATCAAAAGACTCAGAATCGACAAAGCAATTTTTAAAAACAAGAACAAGCTGGAGGACTTACATTTCCCAATTTCAAAATTTATTATAAAGCTACAGTAATCAAAAGAGCATAATTTTAGCATACGGATAGACATATAGATCAACGGAACAGAACTGACAGTTCAGAAATAAGCCCTTACTCTTTACAGGCAACTGATTTTGGCAAAGGTGCCAAAACAATTCAATAAGGAAAGGATAGTCTTTCAACTAATGATCCTAGGACAATGGGATATCCACATGCAAAAAGACCCCTACCCCACACCATACACAAATACCAGCTCAAATGGCTGGACCGTAGACCTAAACAGAACTAAATCTATGAAGCTCCAAAAAGAACACATAGGAAAATTATCTTTGTGATCTTGGGTAAGGCAAAGACTTTTTAGACATAGCAAAAACACAATCCGCAGCAGAAAAAGTGATCAACTGAATTTCATTAAAATTTAAACATTTAAAAAAAAAGACACGTAAGAAAATCAAAAACAAAGCCGTGGACTGGCAGAAAATATGTGCACATACCATGTATATGAAAACGGACTCTATCCAGCACACATAAATAACTCTTACAAGTCAATATTAAGACAAAACAACGCAACTTGTCATTCCTCTGGAGCTTCAATGCCCCGTTTCTCTTGATCTCCACTTGTCAGTTCAAGATCGCTTGTTACCCTTGACAGACAAGTCAGAAGCCAAACTGGTCCGATCTGCTGCTTTTTCATCCCGCATCGAAATTCCGACAAGCATCCCCAACAAGAACCTATCCTAAGCACCTCGTTTTGCTCTTCTCACTGTTGGCTCCGAGAGAAGCCGCCCGCAGGTCGCCCTCTGCTGCCATCTTTTCAAACCTGAGTCAAGGCAGACGCCTCCTGTGCAAACACCCTAGTGTGTGCAGACCTCCACTCTTCCTGGCTCATCACTGTACCTGCTCCAGTTAACGCTTCCTTTCCCACTGGTCCACTGACTCCAACCGGAGCACAAGGTCCCAGAGCTTGGCAGCCGGCTGTCCTAACATCAGAACATCCGGAGCCCACGGCCCGAGTGTGGAACCCACTGTACGTCCCCCTACCAGCTGTGGGGCCTGCGGCCTGTCCCTTGACCTCTCTGAGCCTCCCTCTGCTCCCTGTAGGGACAGCGCCGACCCCTCGGGAAGGTGCGGATGCCGCGGGCCGCCAGAACCCCACCTTTTCCGCGCCTCCATCAAGGCGGGCAGCGCCCCTGCCGCCTCCCCAACCCGGGCCTGCAGCGGCTCGAGGGGCGCCCTCCCAGAGTCTCACCCCCCAGCGTCGCAGCTTCTCCAAGAGGCCGAGGGCCCAGGGAGAGGCTCGGCCAGGAGCTGGGCAGCACATAGGGGGGCCGCCTTGTGCCCCGACAAGCTGTAGACCCCACGAGGATGCGGTGGGCGCGGGCCGCGCGCTAGCCCACCTACTGTCCCACAGGCACGCCCACGGCCTCCACCGCCTCCTGCCGGCTCCGCGAGCACACGGCTGCCGTGCAGAGCCATCGCCCCGGCCCTGGGAAGCCCAGCCGGGGACCCAGAGGGGCCCTCGCTGCCTGCGCCACCCCCGCTTCATGCCTCCAGGCCATCAGGCGAGGCCAACCTTTGTGCCCCTTGACCCCAGGACCCTGCGAATGCGCCCTCCGCCAGGTTTGCTATTGGCTGAAGGCAGAGGCGCTGAGGGCCCCTAGTGGCGCAGCCAGGTTGGTGGCTGGGCTGGGCGGAGCAGGGGAGCTGCGATCCTCAAGGTGGAGGATGGGGCCCGGGTCCTGGCCCTGCCACCTGGTGCGCGACCTTCCTCCAAGCTCCAGCTCCGCCTTAGCTCAGTCCCCTCCCCTCGCAGCACATGTTCTTCGCGCATCTGCGGGGCTCTGGCGGGCGCAGGGGGCTTTCCTGTCACTAGGCCCTTTGCTTCTTGGCATCAGCCTGGGAAACCCTGGACGGGTGGCGCCCTCCGCACATCTCCAGGTAAGTCCTTCCCCATGCCCTGTGTACTCCCTTTGCCACTGTCCGTCATCATCTCTTCCCTGGCCTTGTCGTGGGTGTTCCCTGCCCCCATCAGCTACTAGGCCACTCAGTCCCTGCTCCAGCCACAGTGAGCTAGAGGGTAGCTCTTCCTATTGGCATTTGCTGCCAAAACCCCTGCACGCATTCACCTCTGTCTTCCACAGTGCATCCTCCTTCCTGGCTCACCTGCCTCCTCAGCGCTTCATTCCACTTGAGCAGAGGGCTCCACTTGTGCCTTCTGATCCCAGCGCTGTTTCAGGCCTCCCTACTTTGCACGCACTGCCTCCAATGCCCTTCAGATGTCTGGGAAACCCCTAGTCATCTTCTAAGATCCAGCTCAAGCACCTCCTTTGAACTTCTGTGAAGTCAAGATCTTCAGTTCCTTCAGGTTGTCCTCACCAATGTTGTCCTCCTACAGGTTGGCAGGCGGCCAGGAACAAGGGGTGCCCTCCTGAATGAATGACCAGGAGTCTGGGGCCCTGGGTTCTAGTCCTGCTTCAGCTACTGACTAGTTGTCTCCCTTTTCTGGATCTCCCATCTGAAATGAGGGGATGGGTTAAAACAAAAGTCAATACATGAAATGCATTTTTTTAAATGAATGAGGTGTTTTGACTTTATGACTTGTAGGATGTCTTGCAGCCGGTTATGGTCCCTGATGGGCATTCCCAAATACTAGCCCCAAATGCTGAGAGCCAAGTCCGTCTGACTTCCCTCCCTTGCTTGCTACTCTATCTTTCTCTTGATATTGCTTGATCCCTGGAAGTAATCCAGTTTTAATCTACTCCCAACACCAGTTTAGATTACTTTGTTGTTCCAGAGTGTGCTTTGAATCCAGTCTGAAATGTGCTTTTACTGGGACGGTTGTCTTTTTTCAAATGACAACGTGTACGGAATACATATATTAACGTCAAGACGGTAGTTACCTCTGGGGAGGAAAGAGAGAGGAAGGAGAATGGTGTCTTACACTGTGTAATATTTCTTAAAAAATGACATCAATAAGGTGTGCTCTCTTAAATCTCAGCAAAGAGTAAATGGTTTCTGTTATCCTATTCTCCTTCTAAGTATATTTAAAATAAATATCTAACTGGAACTGAGATGAAATAACACTAATGTAATAGATCCTATTTGCTGGAGTGCTCCCACCATCTGATGGACAGCTCATGATGGGTTGGTGATGTCACTGACCCCATCTAAAGGTCAGGACACGTTGTTTACCAGCTGTGGAGCTAGAGAAGGCTCGGTCACCAGCAGCAGAGCCAGCGTTACCTCAACCTACAAAGTTAGAGCAACATAGCACCAGATCCTGCTCCAGCTGTGGACTAGTGACAGCTCTGACACCAGCTCTAGGGCTCAGTCGCAGCCAGCTGCAGAAGTAGAACTCCCTCCAGCTCCCACACTTGACCAGCTCCAGAGCAGCAGCCATTTCCATCACTAGCTCCCGCAACAAATCTGTCAACAATGCAGAGCTAGCTTCAGTCTCAGGACCGGAGCCAATTCTAGAAGCAGGTCAGGCACCATCACCTGAGACAGAACGAGCTCCAGCCCCACTTTAGGTCCAGCTCTTGGGCCAGATGCACAGCCAGAGCTGGTGGGATCTCCAGCGTCAGCCACAGCAGTGGCTCCAGCGTAGAGCAGCTGCAGCACCTCCCTCATCGCCAGCATCTAAGGCCCGGCCGGCGCCAGCTCCACCCTAGAGCTGTCCTTCACCTTGCCTGTGAGGGCAGGATGTCTTTTCCCTTTTCTATGTTTTATGATTTTTTATGTTTTATGTGTTCAAATATAGATTCAATAAAGTTTAATGTTTTCATCACTTAAAGTTGTACAATTCAGGGCCGGCCATAAACTACATGCTCTATGTTGTGTACCGTCACCGTTATCTAGTTCCAGATCATTGCTTCACCCCACCAGAACCCCTGTACCCATGAAGCAGCCATGTCCCCATATCCACCTCCCCAGCCCCTGACAAGCACTGATCTGCTTCCTGTCTCTGTGCATTTCCCTGTCCCTGGCATGGCAGTCCTGAGCACAGCCAACACTCGTTTGGCCCCTCCCCCTCATGCTGAAGACCCCTGAGGATGCCAATGTGTTCAATGCCATGAACCCGAAGCCTAGTATGACTTTGACCTGAAGAAGCCCACCGTCACCAAGGGGGTGAGGTCAGGCATGGAGCCAGCTCAACCCGGCCTCACATGAAGAGGAGGGACTCGATATTGCCAAGGGCACCTTCTTCTCAGTCCCTAGTGCTGTTCAGCCACAGGGCCACCCTCCCCAGGGTCTGGCTAGCTGAGGAGACAAGCACGTACAAACTAGAGTGACAAAAACCAGGTGGCCATCTTTTCTGTAAAACCAGCTGGCCCAGGCTACCCAGGAGCAGTTTCACGCTGATACTCTCGTGCTGCGGGCCTGATGCCTGTCAGTCAGCAGGCTTTACTGGCCTCCCGTGGGCCACTGGCAGCCTTAGGTGCCTTCTGCCCTCTAGGGTCCAAAGGACTAGCTGACATTTGCCAAGGAGTGCTGCAAATGGGCATGAAGCCCTGCCTGCCACTGAGGCACTTTCCTCAGTGCACCTCCCTCACACCTTCCCAGGTGCGGGTCAGTTGCATCTGTGACTTCAGGTGTCCCAGAGTCCCCACTCACCCAGTGGGCGTGCCCTCTGCAAATGCAGCCCTTCCATCCAGCCTCCAAGCCTCCAGGCCCCAACACAGGCTTCAGGATCAGAGACAGCTCCCACACCAAGTGCTGGGACACCTCAGATGGGGCCAGGACCTCAGTGGCAGGGACATTGTCCAATGCTCAGTGAACACTTGGCTGGTTCCTCCAGCTCCAAGGTGGAGGAGAGCAACATGAGTTTTGACCCAGAGTCACCTGATTTCAAGGAAAAGAAGGTGACTGTCCTACCCATTCTCCCTGATAGCCCATTCCCAGTCCCTTCTTGCCTGGGACCAGTGTTTCACATCGACACCTACAAAGGGGCCAAGAAGCCCAGGAGCTGGATGCCGGCCTGGGGTGTCCTGCCGGGTCCAGAAAATCTGCTGACCATGCCATCCCCCACAGTTATGGAAATCAACCGCCCCCCAGTCCCCGATGATCTCTGGTTTCATCTTGGCCTCCAGCAGCACCTCTTCCTCCTCAGCCTCCACCACACCCGTGGCAGCTTTTGTCACACAAAAGCGTTGTGTCTCAAGCTCTTCAACCATAGCACCTCGCTGGCCCTCTGCATCCAGCCAGTGGGTGATGCTGCATCATCCCTGTCCACTTGGAATAAACAACAGCAACATGGACAGGAGCGTCTTGTTTAGCCCACTGGTGGGACTTGCCCTTGGTCCCATCACTCAGAGCTCTCTGAGTACAGACCTGTCCTGAATGGCTACTTTGACAAGAAGCCCTCTCTGGGCCCTCCAGGCAGCATGCCCAGCCCTGGGAGGAGGTAGGCGACCGCCACAGTGCCCACTGTACATGGGAGGAAATGGAGGCAGCCTTCTCATCTTGTTGGTTCTTGGGGATCTGGGCTTGAGTGGAGGTGGATAAGGTGCCCACACAAACCTCCCTCCAAATCTAGGTTCTAACCACCTGAGGCTCTGATGAGACAGACTGCTTGTTCACATCCAACCAACCTGTAGTGAGGCCCGACTCCTTGCCCGAGTCATGGCCCTCTGTGATCTGGTCCAGACACTGTGCCAATTGTGCACCCCTCACCGCACCCCAGCCTCCCTAGAGCCTTCCTCCCCAAGGACCCTGCCAAGCCCCTGCCCCCTTCAGAGCTCCTAGCCTGCAGTGCCCCTCCCCCGAACCCCAATCCAGGATGGACTCACCTCTGTGCTGGGCTCACAGGCCACCTCCTCAGTCTCCTGTGCTAGCAGAGCCTTTAGGGTCAGATTGACCTGGGGTCAAACCCACAGCTGGGTCACCTCACAGCCCTGTGACAGGCAAGGTCATGTGGTGTCTTCTCGGACCTCAGTTTCCTCCATGAAAATTGGGGTCAGTGACTCTGACCTCAGGAGGGTGTGTTGGAATTCAAGCAGGGAGAAGAAGGAGCCCAAAGTGCTTGGACTCAGGAGGTCGCCGGGCTGGGGGAGCCCCAACGCAAGACATGGCCTTGATGGTCAATGCTGGGCTCAATGCTGGTGAAAATCAAGGATTTCTAGTCCCCTGTTCACTTCTGGACTTGGTCACTTAGAGCAGAGTGACCTTGAATGCTGGGACCACTGGTCATCTGTAAAATAGGGTGCAATCACTCAGCACCCAGGGGGCTCCCTAATAACAGTAACTCACTCCACTAGTTGCCCAGTTGGGCTCCCTTCAGCTCCTCCTACACCCGCCAGGGCTGCAGGCAGGGACTGGCTGGACCTCAGGTGGCAGGGAGGGGGTGTAGAGGAGGAGGGAAAAGGGCGGCCTGGCCTTCTCCCTGCCCAGGGTCTGGGTCCACCACTGTCTTCGTGTCCGCAGGACCAGCCATGCATGGAGCTGGACCCTGGGATGCAGTCTGTGGACCAGGACAGTGAGGTTGGTGTATATTCAGTGACCCTCACGTCCCCAGATGTCCAACCTACCCAACTGCGCATTGTGTGGCCCACCTGGCTTGTGTGGTGTGTTCCCGGGATGTAGGGGATGTGAGGATCACCGAGCAGTTGGCTGGGGAGGGGACAGACGAAAGCAGCCATGTGAGGGGACCGTTGTGTTACACGTGTGTGCTGCGGGCTGTGTCACCCAGAAGTGCTGGGTGACACACTGCAGGGCCCCTCTGTGTGCCTGACCGTGGACAGGAGGCCTGGTTGCCTCACAGGAGAGAGGCCTGTGAGACCGTGAGGGTATCCCTGCCACACTCATGTGGGCAGAGATCCCGGGCCATGTCCATGCTCATCAGGGCTGATGTTGCACCGTGTCCAACCCTCACAGGACAGTTGGGAAACTGAGGCCAGGAGGAGCAGGGACAGGCCCTGGGCCCACGAGGTGGGCAGAGTCCAGAGGAGAAGAGAGCATTCCAAGCTCTTAGGTCAGCCTCAACACTTCCAAGGTGTTTGCTTTGGGAATGAGAGCCCCTAATGTCCTGCGGCACCCCTGCCAACGCCCCCCCATGTATGACCCTTTCCTCTACGCATCCCCACGTGGACACACTCACACACACAAGCATACACACACACTCTGACTGCCCAGCCCTGTGTCAGAAGGGAAGTGCACACTGGGGAGGTGACAGGAGGAAGGAAGAAAGAGGTTGGAGGCAACTCTGCCAGGGGCAGAGACATCCGGTCCCCTAGCAACTTGCGCAGGCCCATAGCATGAAGGGGAGAGATGCTAGACTGGTGGGCACGGGGTCCCCAAGGTGCACAGGGGGATGCAGGGGTTGGGGCCATCCCTAGAGCAGCCTGCAGAGAACCAGGTCTGGCGGTCTGTGTCCACCACTCTGGGCACCGGGAGCTAGGATGTGACAAACTAGGGGGAAGGGGCTACAGGACAGAAGGCCTGATCTTCGGCCTCTGTAAATTGGGGTGCATAGATGGGGTGACTCTAAGGGTCCCACAGGCTTGTAGAAGAGTCTATTGACCTTCGTTCTCCATCCATGACCCACTGTTCTGTGAGTCGTTGTAATATGCATTCCATTCCCTCGAGGTCTTGCTGAGCAGAGGGCAGCCTGAGAGCTTGGGGACTGGGGCCCAGGGCAGTGTAGAACATGACAGAGCACTGGTCGACTTGTCTGGGGACCAGGGACAAGGCCATCCATGTCGGAGCCTCGGGGTCCTCCTTTGGAAGTGAGGTGGAGTCATTGTCCTGGCTGGGGTGAGGAGGCCTTTTGAGTCAACGGGACACGCCAGGTCCAGTGTAAGGAAAGCGGGGAGCAAGAGAGGCTTCTGAGGTCCCTCATGTCCCTCCTGGAGCCCACAGGTCCTGCTTCTTTGCGCCCTCGGCCCTGGTGGAATCACTACCTTGAGGACCCAAAACAAAGAAAGGCGTGTGTTTTGCTTTCTGCTTTCCTGCCTGGGGCTGCAAGGCTAGGGCTGACCACCAGGGGTGTCCTGTGTCCACTCCTGCTCAATGGAGCAAGTGGGGCAGGGAAGGGACGCCCAGGGCTCGTTCTGGGTGTTCCCCTGTCCAAAGTAACAGGCACATTTGATTACTGGCATCCACGTCCACAATGGGAGCTGCTCAGAGGTGGGAGGGAAGTCTGAGATCCTCTCATGATTCTGTCAGCTACTGTGGCCCCAGCACTCACCCTGAGCAGGGCCCATGTTAGTCCTGAGGGCAGTGCTGAAAGCACCCACATGGTCCCTGTCCTCCAGGAGCTCACAGCCTGGAGGTGGAAAGGACAAAATCATGATCAAATCCATGTGAAAAAGAAGAGCAGGTGCTACAGGGCAATGAAGCAGGGTGCTGGAGGAGGGAGGGCCTGGAGCCCCTAGGTGGATGTAAAGGGCCCCCCTGGGGACATCTGTGCCCTGAGCAGAAGGACAAGAGGAACCAGCCCTGCATCTGTCTGCAAACAGTGTGCTGGGGGCAAGCTCAAAGGCACAGAGACTTGGAGTCAGAAGAGAATTTGACGAGAGAGAAGGTGAGAAAAGAGCCAGTGTGGCTAGAGTGAGCTGGGGAGGAGAGAAGTGAGGGAGAGAGGATGGCAGGGCCAGACCCAGGCTTGGAAGGAGGTACTAGCTGTCTATGCTGGGTGACAGCATTAGCCTCACTTAACACTTACGAGACCTATTATTGAGCACCTGACAGTGTCTCTACCAGGATCCAGGCTCAGGTCAGCTGGGAGGCTCCCCATCAAGGTCTAGCAGGATGCTGGGGTTGTGTTCTCAACTGAAGCTCGATAGAGGCAGAAGCCATCTCAGAGATCCTTCACAAGTATCGGGGCAGTGGTAGGATTCAGTTTGGATGGGGGATTTCAGGTCATTTCTGTCTGTTTGCCGGGACCCTCTGCCAGTTCTTTGCATTAGGGGGTGCCATAGGGAAGGAAGCTCATAATATCTGATCTGGCTTTTCCTGAAAAGTGGATCAGAGAGACAGAAAGAGAGAGAGAAAGAGAGAGAGACACACACAGAGTTAGAAAGATGGGTAGGAGAGACAAAGAGAGGAGACACAAACAGAGACAGGGAGACAGAGAGGATAGACAAAGAGAGAGACAGAGAGACAGGGAGAGACCAAGAGAGATACAGACACCCAGAGACACAGAGACAGGGAGACAGATACAGAGAGACAGAGACAGAGAGATAGAATGAACACAAGAGAGACAGAACCAGGCAGAAGTCACAGACTTTTCATTAAGCCACCGTGGAAGTGACATCCCATCACTCGGCCCTATTCTATTGGTTAGAAGCCAGCCGCAAAGTCCATTCTCATTGAGGAGAGGGGATTACATAAGATGTGTGCCTAGGAAGTGGGAAAGCTGGGAGCCATTGTGGGGGCTGCCCACCACATAGGCTGAGATGACCGGCACACAAGCATTTGGACCTGAGTCTAAACATAACCGGAGGCCCTGGAGGGTTGCGAGCCAGAAGGAGATGATGTCTGAACGTCATTTCATTTCAACCCTCCGTAGGGACACTGGAAAACAGGCAAGAGGGGAAGTGCCTCTCCCAGACGCCCAGCAGACCCAAGCCTCTTTGCGTTGTATTCTCTGCCACAGCCAGCCTTTTCTGTCATCCTTGCACTGCCAAGTCTGTGCAGGAGCTATGTGTGGGAGCAGCCCATGGGATTCACAGACTCTGAAGGGATATCTAGGTCTATACACCTGATGACATCCCTAGGAAATAGATGCTAGAATGACCCCCACTACACAGATAAGGACATGAACACAGGAGAGACCTTGAAAGGGGAGGCCCTGAGAGGCGCAGGGTTGTCCAGGGAGACATCACTGGCAAGAAGCAGGAGCGGGACTGAATTCAACTCTGTGTCTTCAAAGCTGGGGCCCCGGTTGCGTCCAGACCTCCTCAGAGGCTTTGGGGTGGACTGGGTTGGTGTGACTGTGTCTGGACAGGGTATGGAGATGGAGAGTGAGCAGTCAGCAGCCCCGGGGGCCCTTAAGAAGGTCTTGTGTGAGGAGGAAGCTTAGGTAAGGGGATCCCAGGAAGTGACCTCACAGAGCCAAACAGATCTTGGAACCCTGGTAACTAGGCACCCACATCCTAAACACAGCCCCCAAGCGAGCTCACTTGTCTAGTACTTGTCTAGAAGGAGCAACATGTTTAGTTGCTGCTTCCCAATGACCAGGGACCAGAACCCCAGGAAAGCCCCCAAACACCGATGCAGATGCTGCTGCCCTTCTCACGGCCGACGGCTCTGGCTGTTTACCCGGAGGGATGGAAAGGAAACACTGGGAGGACCAGGGAAGGCCATTCCAAACCAGGCTACCACTGTGGTCCCATCTGGGCAGCCCTACATCCCCTCCCCATGTATGCCTGAAAGGGCGGGTTCATGTGGGTAGACCACCGTGAGCAGGAGCAGTCGGTGAGGTGTTAGAAGCCTGGGGGGTGGGTCAGGTTCAAAGCCCAGGTCAAGGCCGGCTGGGTGGGACGTGGAGTGCTGGGGTGGCGCCCTTGTGCCTGAGGTTTATCTCAAGCCCCTGAGGTGTAGGTCTTTCCTCAGGGGTGGACTACTGTGCAGACACAGGTGTGTGCCTGATCTGGGAGAATTAGGTCCAGAGGGCAGAAGCAGCAACAAGGACAGCTGGGCAGGGCTCTGATGCCTCTGGGACAGAGCCCGTCACTGTCTTTGCAGAGCTCCAGACAGGAGACAGCGTGGAGCTGGTGGAAGGGGATATTCCATCCATCTCCCCGATGGAGGCGCCGGTGTCCCAGAGGACTGGATCAGCAGCTACCAGGAGAGGGTCTGCAGTGACAGTGATAAAACCCTCAGAGCAACCAGAGGACCCAGCTTCAATCCCGGGAGAACAATCATATCCACCAGGTCCTGCAGCAGACCAAGAGGCAGCTGAGTCCCCAGCATCCGTGCAGGGAGCGCCATACCCTGCACAGTCTCCTGTAGGATACCAGGAGGCAGAAGAGGCCCAAACCTCTGTGCAGGGAGAGCCATCCCCTGCACAGCCTCCTGCAGGACTCCAAGAGGCAGCTGAGGCCCCAGCCTCTGTGCAGGGAGAGCCAACCCCTGCACAGGCTCCTGCAGGACACCATGAGGCTGCTGAGGCCCCAGCCTCCGTGCAGGAAGAGCCATCCCCTGCACAGGCGCCTGCAGGAGACATTGAGATAGCTGAGGGCCCAGCCTCTGTGCATGGAGAGCGATGCCCTGCACAGGCTCCTGCAGGAGAACCAGGGGCAGCTGAGGCCTCAGCCTCAGTGCAGGGAGAGCCAACCCCTGCACAGGGGCCTGTAGGAGACAGGGAGGCAGCTGAAGCCAATCTCTGCGGCCTGGGAGAGCTGGCTCGGGAACCTTCCTCATTAGCACCTCCAGTCCAACCTGTTCCACCTGCTCTCTTACCACAAATTTCCTTCCCCACCCTGCTTATTTTATTTGTTTCCTTCTTGGTTCCTTCATTGCATTGCTTTTATTGTTTATATCTTGAATATTTAAAATAAATTTAACTTTCATCTTTTAACAATTTATTGTTTTTTCATTTTAACTTGTACACTTCATGAGCATCAAGTACATTCACAATGCTGTGCATCCATCACCGTTCGTTGTCTGGGTTCAGAATATTTCATTCTACAAAAGGAAACACTGTTCTAAAAGCACTCACTCCCCATTTCTCCCTCAGGCCCTGGCAACACCTAATCTGTTTTCTGTCATGTTTTTTTTTTTTTAATCTGTTCTGATGTTTCCTATAAGTGAAATCAAGCCGTAGGTGGCCATTTGTGTCTGCCCACTCATTTTCACACGGCCTGTTAGGTTTTCCTTTTCTGTTTTTATTTGAAATAGAATTTCTCTAATGTGATAGGAAAATCCCAGATGAGTCTAGATTTGATGTATCCTAGAAAGCCCTTTTGGTACATATGTGCATAATCTTGGGGTACAGACTGTTGTTCTAAGTGGGACATCAGAGCCAGAAGCCACACACGAAACACGTTGCTCTTCCTGCAGCACAAACAAAAACAAGAAAAGGGTTGAAAGCTGGAAAGACAAACCATAAACCGGAATGTATTCCTCATAACACAAGGCCAGGGAAAGATTACACGTCCTTGTGGTCTAAAAAAACGCTCAAACGTCAGAGTTTTAAAAAGAGATAAAGAGCAAACACATTCAACACCAACGAGAGGTGCTACACAGGGGCAGCGTGTGTCAGAGATGCGCGAGCTCCCCGAGTAGGAGAGGCGCACACGGAGACACTGTGGAGAGGGCACTGGGCCCCATCAGATGGGCAGGGTTCCAGTGTGGTGACGACAAGCCCTGGGGATAATGTGAGGAAGCAGAGGCCCCAGTAGACCCCTAGACACAAGTGTGAAAGGACACTCCTCTCTGGAGACCAGCCTGCAGGACCCATCACTGTCCCCAGGGGCACAACTTTGATGGCGGTGCTGATCCCAGGACTTCATCCCAAAGATATTCCTGCCCAACTTTTCAAAGATGTATTTTTCTCCAGACTATTCATCACAGCACTGGTTGCAATAGCAAGCAATTGGAAGGAACGCTACTGTCCATGGCGAGGCGATGGTATCCATCTGTCCCATCTGTAAGACCACCTACATGTCATATCAGCCGGGAGACACGCATCTATTAAAATGAATCTGTGTGTGAGAGGGAGTCATACAGACTGACAGAAAGATAGAGACAGAGCCAGAGAGATACCCACCAAATCGTCCACGGGGTTCACCTCTGGGGATGTGAATTGCCACTGGCTTCTCTTCTCCTTTAGGGGCCTGCCGTGACGTTTCAACTTGATAGAATGTGCCACTATTCCTCTTATAACAAGATTAAAATCAGATGGTTAATGTTATCCAATTATCATTCATCTTTGGACTGAAGTACATTATTTAGTTTTTCTTTGTAAAGTTTTGTATTACAAAGACAGTGTACGATAATTACAGTAAAAGAATGAATTCTAAGGGAATTAAGAATTAAGTGGAAACTGAGGAGTGCCCTTAACAGGCAGTGTTCACCGTTTCAGTCCTTTGCCTTTGTATGCACGTGTGTGTGCACGTGTGTGCATGTGCCCATTCAGCTGTGTGCATCTGTATGCACATGGGTATGTCTATGTGCAAGTGTGTGTGGGTGTGGATTTGCGGCTACCACGTGGGAAGGACTGCAGGGAGTGTGCTCTTCTGGAACCTGATTTCTCCAGGGCTGCACCCTGGCCAGTCAATCCTCTTCCTCCTCTGTGACAGCCTGAGAATTTCCTAAGAGCCGCTGCTGGGCAACACGGATCATTTCTGATATTTCACTCCTGTCATCGTGCTGAAAGGAACATCTGCATCCATAAACCTCTACTTCTTTAGGACCGATCCCTAGAGGTGGAGATTCTGGCACATAATGTAAACGTGATGTTAAGGTGTTGGTCACAGTCTCTGACACCCAAGGTCTCCTTCTATGCTGTGATCTTGTTTGGGAACAGGGAGTCCAGAAACCCTGAAGCAGTGGCCTGAGGGAGGGTGGGAGAAGGAGGAGCAGCTAGGATGCAGGGGATGAAGGTACCTGGGGTGACCTGCCCAGCTGGAAGGCCCCGCTCCTGTTCCTTCTGGCCCTACAACTCCACTGACCCCTGGCCCCGCCCTTACCACACCTGACCCTGCTTTGGCCTTGCCCATGCCCCTCCTGCTCCCTAACTCACCTGAGCTGAGCAGCCTGGCCTGCCATCCAGGACAGATGATGATGAGGGTCTGGACACTCCTGCCTGCTCCCTCTCCCTCCAAGCAGAGAGCCCCATCCTCAGGAGGGAAAACACATCTAGGGCAGTGCAGTGAGTCACAGGGACCTCCTTGAACATGCTCCCTCTGGGGGTAGTTCTCAGTTGCAACAGCAGGACCCACTTGAGCCTGTGCGAGCAGAAGTGACTTTGACAAGACACAGTGGAGGTGTCATAGAAGGTGCCAGAAGGTCAGAGCACAGGGCTGGAGGCTTTGGAGAAGGTCATTGTGCACAAAGCACACCTCAGGGTCTTCCAGGAGTGATGGCTGCCTCAGGCACTGTGCCAGCTCCAGCCCACATATCCAGCACATTCATCCTTGCGATGGAGGGGCCCTGCTCATTGGGGATGAGGGAGAGAGCCCTAGTGACCTTGGAGAGGCACTGCCACTGGAGCCTCGGTTTCCTCACCTGTGAAGTGGGGTGGCAGCCCACCTTTCATGGTGGTGTCAGACAAGTTCGCTGAGGCTGCACCTGGAGTGCCCTGCACCTTCTCAGATCTCAACAGCGACTAGCTCTAATGAAGAGGAATCACAGGACGAGAGATGGGGCTCGGTCCTAGATCCCCACCTGGCTGGCTGACTGCCGTGGGACGAGATGGGGTGGAGAAAGGCATTCCAGAGGAACAGCGGAGTCAGAGCGAGTAGGGCATGCCTGGTAAGAGATCAGAGTGGGCAGAGGCGAAGGGCTCCAGGGGGCTCTCAATGGGGTGACATCAGCAGGAACAGCTCACGGTGATGAGCACTTACTGGGGCCTCTGTTCTACTCTTGAGCTATCTCCTTGAATCCTCCCCACAACTCCTTGGGGGAGGAGCAGTTATTGTCTTCATTTCACTGATGAGGAAACTGAGGCTCAAAGACACTTGCCCCCTCTGTGCCCTGCAGAGTGGCAGAGCCGGATTTGAACCCAGTGCCTCTTAGACCCCATGGGGCCTGCCTGAGAAGGGCTCCCCCATTCTGAGGGAGGGACCTCTTTTCCCTAAAGTTCTGAGAACTCTTGGTCCTGATGCCCAGAGAGACCTCACTCTGCGGGGGGATAGGCTGGTCCTTGGTACTGGGAGAGCCCACAGCGCCCACGGCTGGCCATTCCCCAGCCACTATACCCAGCCCCAGGCAGATGGAGTGGCCCTGTCCCTTTAGTTCAGTGATGGCTGGAGGCCAGAAGGGTGCAGGCCCCAGGGAGACCAGGACCCCTGAGCAAGAGGAGGCCGCAGTGCAGGACAGTGGTTTGGAATGATCCAAAGTCAGAGAAACAGGGGTCCTAGTCCCTGCTCTGCCTCTTTCTAGCTGGTGATGCAGGTGAGGCTCTCAGCCTCAGTTTCCCCATCTGTACAATGAGGAAATAACTTGGCCTCCTGATGGGCTGTTGGGAGACTTCCCTGAGGAATGGCTTGAGCATCTCTAGCCTGGTGCCCGGAGCGTGTTAAGAGCCCCCTGCCAGGCTGTCACAGTGGTCCTCCAGGACGCAGGGTCTGGGAAGTCCCTCCTCAGGTTCCCTTCCTGCTGCCCTGCTCCCAAGATCATTCAGCATTGTTTGAGGAGGAGCTGAAGATGATCCAGGAGCACACTGTGTTGCAGGTGACGGAGGCTCAGCGCTGGAAGGACAGCTGGACATGCTCCATGCCACCATCCAGGGCTTGTGCTGTGACCGCCTGTAAGCCCGCCACAGATAAAGTCTCCTCTTGTGTGGATCCAGCTTCTGTAGTTTATTCACTTATTGCTTCATTCACCCAGTCATTCCTTCACTCATTCCTTCACTCACTCACTCCTGCACTCATGTACTCATTCATGATTTCGTTCATTGTTTCACTCACTCATTCAGCCAATACGCTCTGGTCCCTGCCATGGGCCGAGCACTGTTACTTCACCAGTGAGTATGACCCGACGTGGTCCCTGCCTACCTGGAGCTCACGTCCACTGTGTGACCTGAAAGAGTGCTGTCCCTCGGGTTACCAGAGGTGATGAGCACCAGGAATTCACTTCTGAAAGTAGAGGCCACCCATGCAAAGATAAGAACGGAGAAAACCCATGCTTGGCACTTCATCGACAAAAAAAATAATTAAAAGTTAAGAAAAATAAAGATATCCTATATTTAACAAAATGTGGGTTCTAATCACAAGTGTGCACTCATTCCTACAACCAATAAGAAGTAATCCAGAGTGGACTGGGTATTTGTAACACATTCTTGCGGCCAATAATAACATTTCAGTAAACCTGTTCCAGGGCCTCACGATTTTCCTAAGGCCTCTGTGATCCTCCAACACTTAAATCTTCCTCCTTGGAAGCCTCTGTCCTGTCACCCTCCTTGTCGAATGGCTCTTCCACTGTTCGGGGGCCTACCCTGTACGGCCACACTCGTCAGTGACTCTCCACGTTGTTTGGACAGGCTGCCCGCATTCCTCCCTCAGCCTCACGAGCTCCTGTCTCTTTGGCAAGGTTGGTGTTTTCACTGGGTGATCAAGGGGCATAGTTCTTTGCAGCGGTTTGCATCTTCCCACACTGTGTCTCCTCTGACGACTGTGGGAGGCAGGCCTTTTGTCCCCATCTTACAGGTGAGGAAGCTCAAGTCCTGAAGGCTGGACGACCTGCTCCAAGTCACAGCCAGCGTGGAGCCTCAGCAGAGTTTGGGCCCCAAAGCAGACAAGAATGTAGGTCAAGTGGTTTGTTTGAAGGTGATGGAGGAGGCCTGAGGGAGGCCATGGGGAAGGGAGTCTGGAGGAGGAGAGCCAGTGCGGGGCCTGACAAGGGAGCACTGAGGTGAGCATCCATCCTAGTCCTGTTGGGAGACGAGATCCCACCCGGACTGGCTCTGTCTCCGTGGGTGGAGGGTTTACCCCGGGTTCGTGAAGTCTTCTGTGCTACAGGCTGGCACAGGCTTGCAGGAGAGGAAGGTCCCGGTGCAGGAGAGAGCCCTCAGGCAGAGAGTGGATGCAGGTGCTCCAGGGGGACACTGTGGGTCTGCTGGGGACTGGCTCCCAGGGACTGCAGGGACTCAAGTGGGCTGAGGGAACTGAAGGTCAGCAGCAGCAATGTCTGCAGGGGGGATCTGCACACATGTCCCACACTTATGCCCCCAGAAAGGCTGCTCTGCATGGCATTTCTCCTCCCAGATGCGTAGTTGGCCCAAACTGCCCCTCCACTCCACACTCTCAATTCCTTTCCACTCGTCTCAGCTTACTAGAAATTCAGAATATTTTAGTTGCTGTTGGAGCCCAGAGACTTTTGTTTGTCCTGCCCATGTTCTAACATTGCTGGCTTTTTAAAGATCTCAGGGCTTTGACTCCAAAACAGCAAGATGATGAGGATCCCAGAGAGCTTTCTGGAAGCAAGACTTTATGCTTTGCAATACTGCCATCCCACCAGCTCTTCTCAAAATCCCTCCAGGACACAGACTCACAATCTTGGGTCCTCAGATTGCTGAAAGGATGCACCTTTAGAAAGTGATCAGGGTGTGGCGGCAGGACACACCGAATGGTTGAGTGAGGAATTCAACCGATCCTCTTCCCAGAATGCCATGATCACACGGGACGTGCTGTCAGAAAACAACCTCTGGGAAGAGACCAAAGACATACAACCAACTGAGGAGCATTTGAAGCTGAGGGAAGAACAGTGAGAGTCGTGGTGATTTTGCCCAGAGCAGGTCCCGTCCCCACCCCCTCAGTGTGATGGCACCGTGAGCGGCACAAGCCTGAATGGGGGTGGCTTCACTGTCAGAGGTTGCCCACTTGATGTCGCCATGGGTGGGCAAAGCCCGGCCCCTAAGCATTTCTGGAAACAGTAGCAATCTCAGTGGCAAGCTGACGTGGAAGGTCAACTTTGCAGCCGCCTGAGGTTGGATCTAGAACAGAGCAGCGAATCAGCCAGGAAGGTGAGACGGACAACCACACAATGAGACAGACACAGCAGCCTTGATGGGTTGCACATAACCCCAGGGGGTCTGAAAGTTTGTGTGCTTGTGCAGGCCTGTGCCCAATCAGGTGAGACCAGGAAGATGGGCATTGTGGGGATGCTTAGAGACCTGGCACCAGCCTAGGCTCTGCTCCCAGGTGTTGCTGCCTCCCAGCAAGTCCAATTTGACTGAGGGGACAATGCCCAGCCCTGTCGAAGGTACCTATCCACTCTGGGGCTCCCATGGAGAGAGGCCTTCTCACCTGGAAACTTCTCCCCAGGTCTTCTTCAGAGGCTGAAACGAGGTGCTCTCAGAGCAGAGAAGATGGTGAGCAGTGAGGAGAGGCTCCTGAGGAGTCGGCCCTCCTGGGGAAGGAAGCAAACGAGCTGGGAGGGTGGAGAGGTCCCTGCTTGCTCTGGCCTCAGCCCCTTCAGTGTACATCTCCCTCCTGGAGGGGACAGGAGCCCAGGGAACCCGGGAGAGCACACCCGGGCCGCGATGAGCAACGCTCCCAATGAGGAGGATCTGAGCTCAACGCAGGATCAGCCCAGGTAGGAAGGGAGCTTTTCGCCACCAGGACACTCGAGTCAAGGTCAGCGTGGCCCTGCAGGGATGATCTCCCTGCCTGTTCTACACGTCCCTGTGGACAACTGACTGCTTAGGGACTGGCTTCTGACAAGCAGACCCAGCACAAGTGACAGGACGACCCTTCCCACATTCCATCACCGAGGCTGTCATTCTCTCTCACTCGCTTTCTTCTGTTCCCTCTTCCCACTCCCTTTGTTCCCCTCTCTCAGTCTGTCTAACCCCTGGACCTGGGGACATACATGGATGTCCTGAGCTCCCCTATGCATAGGCCCACGCAGAAGAAAACCAAGGGAGTGCCCTGGCCAACAGAGAGAAAGGAGCCAGGCTCTCAGTGAAACTGATCCTGACCGAGCACACAGGAGTAAGCTTGACAGCACATCTCACCCTGGTCCAGCCTCAGTGGAGGCCACAGCCCCAACCTGGAAGTCGTCATGAGCAGAGGCTCCAGCTCAGTTGTGCAGGATTCCTGGTCCACAGAGATGGAGAGAGAGTGAATATTTGCGGTTTAAAGATGCAGGTTGGGGAACAGTGTTGTCAGAGAGGAGGAGACACCTCACACCATCTGCCAGTTCCCGGGTCTGACCTGCCCTTCTCCCTCCTCTCCCCTCCAGGCTCTCTGCAGCCACAGTGCCCACCTCTCTAACCTCCTCTAGCCAAACTCACTTCTGCTTTGGTGTCTCCACACCAGCAGTGCCTTCTCCCTGGCACGCTGATCACAGGTGAGTACAGCGCTGGGTCCTCCTGTCATTCTGGTCACAGCAAATGTCACCTCAGTCAGGCCTTTCAGACCCTCCTACCCAGTGAGACCCCAGCCCTCCCTGCAGGACACTCTTTATTTTCATTCCAGTTCATGCTCTTCTCTTTCACGTGTCTTTGATTTTGTGTTTTTGTCCATCTGCCTCCAGACTGAGCTCCTGGTGGGCAGGGACCACTGAGTAGATTTCAGCACCACACTTAGGCCCACCAGGGCTCCCGGCCCAGGGTGATGGCTTGGCACATAGCTGCCGAATGAACAAATAGGGGCATCTTGGATCCCTCCTTCCTGCTTTTGCTCCACTCAGATGGTGAAGAGGAACACTACTAATAGGAAGTGGGTCCAGAGGCAGGCGGAGGGTCAGCATGAATTCTGCATGAATCCTCCTTTCCCCAATTGCTCCAGCAAAGCTCAGTGGGCACCACTGACACAGGAGGCTGCCACCTGATGGCCAGCACAGGAACTGCAGCCTCAGGCAGGGACAGCACAGCACCAGGCAGGCATGTATTACATGTGGAGAAATGCCTATCCAAATGCATTGCCCATTTTTCATTGTGCTATTTGTATTTTATTGTTGAGAGGTGAGAATGTATTATATATTCTCAATAGTAGACCCTTAGTAGATATGTAAAGATCTGTAAACATATTCTCCCCTTCTGTGAGTCGTCTTTTCACTTTCTTGATCGTGTCTTTCAACGCACTCAAGTTTTACTTTTGATGAAGTTGAATTGATCTGTTTTCCCTTTGGTTGCTTATGTGTTGGGTGCCATAATTACAAAAACATTGCCTAATCCAGGGCCATGTTTTCTTCCAAGAGTTTTATAGTTTTAGGTCTTACATTTACATCTTTGGTGGTAAGAAGATGTAACATTTTTGTATATGGTGTGAGGTAGGGGTTCACCTTTATTCTTTCACTTGTGGATATCCACCTGTCCCAGCACTACTTGTTGAAAAGATTATTCCCTCCTCATTGTCTTGGCATCTCAAATAATTCTAGAATCTGTGGTTGTTGCAGATGGTGTGACTCACAGTTCCTTAGAATTTATCTTTACATGAAGGTTGCTTTTCTCTGGCCTTGTGGACTTTCACCCACTGCATATGTAGACTGATCATTAGTGAAATAATCATATCACGTATTTGGACTACGTTTTACTTTGCTTGCGGTGGGTATGTATGTCCACACCCTGTTACTCCCTGATGGCTGGGTGGACCACATTGCACCATTGTTCTGGCCTGGATTATCACTGTATCCTTCTAACTGGTTACTCTGCCTCTATATTTGACCTGCAATCTATCCCCAATGCACCAATTGGAGTGACCCTTTAAAACCAGATGTCACACCCTGACATTGTGAAATCTCTCCAGGGGCTCTCCATTTATCTCAGGGGGAAAGTTCAAGTCCTTATGCTGGACCTCAATCCCCATACAGTTGGTCCCACACTCTCTCTAACATCATCTTTGGCCAGTCATCCCCTGTACTTCTGCCCTCCATTATGCTCCTGGTACATGTCAGGCACTCTCCCACCTGTAGACTTGCACTCTATGTTCCTTCCACTTGGAATCCTCTTCCACATGATGATTTCATGCTTCATCTTCTTCACTATCTTTAATTCTGTGTTCAAATGTCATGTTGGTGAGGCTGTATTGACCCTGTCATTTAAAATATAAACTATCCTCTTGTCCTGACACTCCCTATCCAACTTGTTCCCCTTTCATTTTTCCCCTTAGCACTAATACCCTATAAAATAATATATAATGATAAGAATCAGTGTTCAATCAGGACACGGAAACCAACCAATAGATTGAGCAGGGACAGTTTATATAATGGACAATTAACCATAAACCTTTAAAGGGAACTATAGGGAATAACCCAGAATTACAGTAGAGTAGTTAAGAAAGAAACAAATTTGGGAGAAGACCCCTTCACCAAGGCTGCCTTCAGGCCTTGTTGGAAAAGGAATGATTACAGCACAGGGATAGTGGAGAAGATTGTCATGTTTCCCAAGGCCAGTACCGGTCCCTGATCAGGGCAGAGCTCAGCAGGTAGGGAACAGCAGGCTGAGACTGGCAAACAGGAAAGCCCTGTCCCCTCCCAGGGGCAGGTAGGCTGAGGCTGGGATGCCTACTGGATTCACTGGGATTCCACTTGCAGCGGTGCCACTCATTCTCCTTATTAAGCCATCCAAGGGGATCCACTAAATCCACTGTGGATCACCCACTGTGGGTGAGTCCCTGTAAACACCCCTGAATTGTGCCACTGCTGGTTGTACTGCAGGAGAAAGAAAAAGAAAAGAATGGAAGCACCCTGGAATTAGGAAGGAAGGCCCTTTGTCCTAAATTTTCTCTGACAAAGCTTAACCCTTGCCAGGTGCAAAAGAGAAATGTCTACTGGGTGCAGCTCCATTATTGTAGAACAGACAACAGAGGCCAACACTCTGATGTTGTTACACAGGGGCAATGCATTGATAACTGGCACCATAATTCCCTTATTATTTTGTTTATGTATTCCATGCTTTTACTTCCAACTTGCCTCTATTGCTTTATTTGAACTAAGATTTTGAAGACAGCATATGGTTTTATCAAGGTTTCTAAAAAAAGGTATTTTGACCCCCGAAAATGCCATTATTAGATCAAAACAACAGAAGAATTAAAAGTACAAAGAGGCTATACTATCAGTATATGCCTTAAGTAAATAGTTTACTGTCAAATAACTCTTATATAAGAAAGCACCATGCAGTTTCATTTTAATGATGTTGGCCTCAATAATCTAGTATAATAATAAACTCCTTTGTAATGAGTAACTATATAAAATGAAGTTACAATAATTTACAATTTACATCTGTGACATGACCCAACTACTCTCTACAAGCACGACTGAAATCTTGATTGATGCTTGGCTACCTTTTTCTACTAGAACTAATGGGAATATTTCACTGCCAACAAATTCTGTTTACCTGCTGTGTAGTTTATAAGGGTTGAATTCTTCTCTACTTGAAAATCACCATTTTCATCTCTCCATATGGATACCTGTTTATCGGCAGATAGCTTTGCAGCGAGTATAGTTTTATTCAGGAGAGTCTTATATAAGAAGTCATAAAAAATGAGTATAAATAACTTACACTTAGGCAATTTTTCTTTTTCTTTTTTTTTCCCTGCTTGGAAAGATTTGCCCTGAGCTAACATCTGTTGCCAATCTGTCTCTCTTCTTTCTCCCTTCCCAAAGCCCCAGTACATAGCTCTATATTCTACGTGTAAGTCCTTCTAGTTCTTCTACATGAGCCACCGCCACAGCATAGTCAATGAGAGACGAGTGGTGTGGTTCGCTCCTGGGAACTGAACCTGGGATGCCGAAGCGGAGCGTGCCAAACTTTAACCGCTAGGCCATCAGGGGTTGCTCCAGGAAATTTTTCTAGAAAAAAATTGGAATCAAGATGTATGATTTATTTCTAAAAATTTCATAACATACTTTAAAACATGAAATGCTCAACATGTTTAAAAGCACTTTACCACTCAGTTTACCTTAACAAAGATATAGCAAACATTGTGAGAAATATACTTTCAACAGGAAAGTCCAATTGTAGCTTTATGCTTTTGTAGACCACTCCCAATAACGTGGCTTAAAAATATAACCATAAGATTCTCTCAAGAAAATGTGTTTCATTTCTATAAAAATCGTTCTTTACAGTGTCTCAATGTTTGTTTCCTACTAAGCTTCTCAATGTTCTTTACGTTTAACAATATAGTAGAATCAAGCTCCTATAATCTAGCTTTTAATCCCACAATCCGGAAAGCTCTATCTCAAGGTCATCAATGACATCTTAAATCACCAAATAACATTATTCCCATTTTATACGTGCGAATACTGGGTTTTAAAGAAGTCAAGTTCATGCCCAATATTGTTTAGCTAGTAAGAGGCAGAGCCTAGATATGATTGACTCCTGCTGTCTGATTCTAAAATCCATAAGCATAACCTCTAGGTATACAGCCAAACATAAAACTCTGTATTCTTGCAACAGAATAAATGCATTTGCTTTTTCCTTAATGTCTGTAACACGGTTCTTAACTATTCCCATACATTGGTTTCTCCCTTTCTGTAAATGAGAGTGTTCTTCAAAGTACCTTCCTTCCTCTCTGCTCTTCTCTATATGCTCCCTACACTCCCAGTGCTTGAATTCATTTAACAAGCATTTATTTTATTGAGTCCATACAATTCCATACCCCATGGAAAAACAATGAAAAAAAACCAGTCCCTGGTCTTGAAGGATTTACAGACTACTAGGGGAGAAAGCCCTATAAGCAAGTCCAATACTCTTTTCAAAAAAAAAAATAAGTTTGAGTCTGCACAAACACAGAAGGCTTTCTATGTCACACAGCACCAGTTTTCAAGCCTTTTCTGAGGAGGACTACAGTTTTTTAAGAAATAGCGTTTAAAATTTCCAAAAGAGCACGCAAGACCTAGAACTTCCCTGATCCACTGTCCCCTTCCCACTACAAGCCATGTTTTTTCTAAGACTCTTAAGAACATCGTTTGAAAACCACTATATTCTAACATCTTAATAGTTTTGCCTTTCATGCCTAGGTCTTTAATCTACCTGGAATGGATTTCTGTGTACAGAGTAAAGTAGGGTTCCAATCTGAATTTTTTCCATACTGATATCTAATAGTCTCACGACCACTTAAAGAAACGCCCCTCGTTTGTCCTCTGCTCTGTAAGAGCACTTCTATTAAAAGAAATCAAGGTTCTGGATACACGTGGAACTGGATTTGGGTTCTCTACTGTTTTCCACTGGTCTAACACTGTGCTAATACAAAAGTGCTTTAGTTACTATAGCTTTATATATAATAAATCAGGATATCTCATAGATCAAGTCTTCTCACCTTGACCTGCTGCTTAAAAAATATCTTGGCTATTCTTAGTCCTTTGTATTTCCATATGTATTTTAGAAAACACACGTAATTTTGAGCTCTATAATTTCCTGGCAAACTGGTAAAATACTCACAAAACAAATCTAGATCATTGGTTCTCAACTGGGACAATTTTAACACCCCTACCTCCCACCCCAGGGACATTCAGCAACGTCTGGAAACATTTTTGGTTGTCACAAAGTGGGGAGTAGGTCCTACTGACCTCTAGTGATTTGAGGCCTGGGAGATGCTGCTAAGCATCCCACAGTGCACAGGACAGCTGCCACAACAAAGATTTATCCCATTCAAATTTTAATAGTGTCATTTTTGAGAAACCCTGTCTCAAATAAATCAAAGGGCAAATTTGCATGGGCCATTAAAGGGCAGGGAACATCTACCAAAAACAATAATTTAATTTTAGAAAAACTGAACTGCCATGTGCCAAATGAGATTTACCCCAATTCATTAAAAATAAATCATATTATTTGCATAGACCAAAAGGCTTATCTTCCTGTTCTCTATAGCAGGGACATTTGCAGGAAGCTTGTTGGAGGGGTTAAGTCTTTAAAATACAAAGTTATAAAGAAACAAGACATAGCCAGAAGATATTAAAAAAAAAACAAAACTCATAGAAATCAGCAAGAAACAACCCAATAGAAATATGGGCAATCTGAATAGGCAATTCACTAAAAGGAATATTCAAATGACCAATAAACATATATGAAGATTCTCAACCTCACTAGTCACCAGAGAAATACCAATTCAAACTCACGAGGACACCATCCATGCACCAGAATGGCTAAAATTTTAGAAAAGTTGACATATCAAGTGTTAACAAGAATGCTGAATAACGTAATTCTCATATACTACTGGATGTAGTGAAGGGGTTGCACAAACTGGTTCAACCACTTTGGAAAATGTTGGCAGTCTCTACTATAGCTGAACATATCCATACACTATGACCAGCAATGCCATTCCTAGGGTTATATCCAACAGAAAATACTTACCTATTTGCAAAGAATGAACAAGAATATTCATAAAAACATTAAAAGCCTAAAGGAGAAACCATCCAAATGTCTAATAACTTCAGAATGGATTAATAAACTGTGATATGTTCATAGAAGGAAATAATATACCACAACAAGAACTACTACTATATGCAACAACACAAATGAATCCCCAAAATACAATGTTAAGCAAAAGTACGCAGACTCAAGAGTACAGCTATCACTCCATTTCTATAAAGAGGCAAAACTCATCAATGGTGACAGAAGGGAAGCTTGCCAATACCTGTGGAGAGAAAGGATAGTGACTAGAAAAGAGCATGAGAAGGGGCTGTAGGGTGTTGGTAATGTCCTATTTTTATCTAGGTGGTAGATACACGAGTGTGTTTACTTTGTGAAAATTTATCAAGCTATACACTTAGGATTTGTATGCTTTTCTGTATTTAGCTTATATCTTACTAAAGAATTTGCTTAAAAATATAAAGAATACAACCCTCATTTATCGCATCTGATGCTTCAAGAGACTATTCTAAACAGCCCAAACTCACAATGATGCTAAAATGCAAGTTGTGTATATATTGACAACTGATTTTTTACCAAGGCACAAAGGCAATGCAGTGCATAAAGGATAGCCTTTTCAATAAATGGTGCTGAACAATGAGATATCCATAGGCAAAATAAATGAACTTGGATCCATACCTCACACCATATACCAAAAATAACTCGAAATGGATTTTAGAGTTAACAGTAAAACCTAAAATTATATTTGATAGAAAAACACTTGTATTCAAAATATATAAAGAACTGTCAAAACTTAACAATAAGAAAAAAAAACAGGCAAAAGATTCGAACAGACATTTTATCAGAGAAGACATACAGATGTCTAATAAGCACACGAAAAGATGCTCAACATCATAAGTTATCAGGGAAATGCTGATTAAAACCACAATGAGATACCACACTACATGCCTATTAGAATGGCTGACAAGACTGACCTTACCAAGTGTAAGCAAAGATGTAGAGAAATGGGAACTCTCGGACACTGCTGGTGGGAATGTAAAATGATATAATGTATAAACACTTTGGGAAACAGTTTGGAAGTTCCTTAAGGAGTTAAACATAAGTGAGCCACTCACTCCACTCTTAGGTATTTGCCGATAAAAAGGAAAGCACATGTCCATAACAAAGACTTACATACAAATGTTCATAGCAGCTTTATTTGTAATAGCCCAAAACTAGAAACAACTCACATATGCATCAACACCTGACTGGATAAACAATTTGTAGTATATCCACAGAACAGAACATTACTCAGCAACACAAAGGAACAAACTATTGATATACACAACATGCGTGAATTTCAAAAGAATTATGTTAAGTGACAGAAGCTAGACAAAATCAGTGTACAAATTGTCTGATTCCATTTATATAAACTCTCGAAAATGCAAACTAATCTATAGTGATAGAAAGCAAATCAGTGGTTCTTTGGGGAGAGTAAGTCACAGAGGGGTGGGAAGGAGGGATAACAAAGGTGCATGAGAAAACTTTGGAAGATAATGGATATGTTCACTATCTTGACACTTACTGAAAGTTTCATGGAGGTACACCTTATGGTGGAGGTCATAACTTATCAAAGCATACCATTTAAATAAATGCAGTTTGTTTTCTCAAGTATATTTCAATAAAGCTTTTCTAAAAATAATACAGGTTGTATATAAATATTGTAAACCAGAGTTCTTATAATTAGCTCAAAATCAACTCCATTCATTCACACAACAAATATTTATCTAGCACCTACTATATGCCAAGCACTCTGCTAGGTTCCAGGGTTACAATGGTAAGCAAACTGACATGGTTCCTGACCTCATGGAGAACACAGTCTGCTAGGGGAAGCAGAGATTAATAAAAGATGCACACAGACACATGGATAATAAAAACTTCACAGACAAGTGCTGTCAAGGAGACAAACACAGTAAGATGACACAAAATAACAGGGAAACCAAATATGATCTAACGGAAAGGTCAGTATGGCTCCCTCAAGGAAGTGACATTTAAGCAACACCTAATGGAAGAGGAGGATAACAAGTTGAAGATGTAACTTTCTTCAGAAGAGACACTAACACAACCAAAGGCTCTGAGGCAGAAGAAAGCATGACCCTTTGAAGGAATGGAAAGAAAGTCAAAAGGGCTAAGGGTCAAAACAGTGTAGACAACACTATTGCTCACCTCTCCAGAAACTATTCCATCTCCTCTTCCTCACTCCTAACAGAATCACACTTGGGTTCCAGCAGCCACCCTCCTCCACACATAGTCATGTGCTTTAGAGCAAGATGACTCCATTCTTGATTTTAGGAAGTGGATACTCTTGAGACTTAATTCAGTCATGGCCACCTCTTTTCTCCCTGCCAGTGATTAGTTAAAGAATGGCATGAGTGAAAGCAGGAAAAGAAGTTATTGCATGCGCTAAACAAGAGACGGTAGTTTGGACCAGGGAGTTGTCAATGGAGATAGAGATTTGCACGGAGAAATAATGTAGAGCAACGTGTACAGGATGTCTCCTAGGTTTCTGGCTTAGGCAAATAACGATCAATCTTTTCCATATAGTCAAAGCCATTGAAATATTTTTTTAAAAATGAATAGTCTTATGTTATTCTTAATATATTTCTCTTAAATAAACCTAATTAGAACTAGTCAAGTATCATACCTAAAACATATCTCATCCTCATTCAGGATACTGGCTTCAGAAGTTCATGCAAACATATCAAGAATGAATGAGGCTAACTAGATTTTGTCTTACAATACAAATCAATGTTTTCTAAAATTCTAACCTATAATTAACAATCTTGCCTACAAATAATATCAATTTCTGAATATCATTTATTTTGCCTTGCCTGCTTCAAAAAATAATTTAAGCTGGCAAAATGTCCAAATCAATTAAAAGCCAAGCCAAGAATAAAGTAGTCCAAGGATTTCTGACCACTCTTGTGTTATCTAAAAATAATTCCAGAGAAATTAGATGGAGGTACCTAACCAATTATGCTCATCAAATTTATCAAATTAGGTCTCATAACAGTAATGTAGTTTCCTATTACACATACCTACAGACCCAGGCAAAAATATAACCTACTTTGACAAGGTGATGAAGTGCCATTTCTTTCAGAAGGTGGTGTACTTGGACTGTTGAAATGACGTGAAGTTCCTCGGTCCTCGCCATCGTTTGTAAAATTCTTTGAATGGCACGTACAACCACGTGACAATGGTACTTCAGCTTTTTTGCTTAAGCTTTCATCCGCTGGCTTCCCTAAAAGTGAAAGAACCTCTATTTATAATATTTCTAATTAAATAAACATTAATCATCCTCTGCAGCTACAGTGAGCAACCACTCGAATTTGCCCAGGATTGGGAGGTTTCCCAGGCTGTAAGATTTTCAGTGCTAAACCTGGGAAAGTACCTTGCAAATCTGGACAAGTTGGTCACCCTATCTGTAGCATCAAATTAGGACAGGAGAGAAACACTTATGATGTCAGAGACATTTATAGAGAAGTTATCATCAATGTGCATAACTTACAAAAAGATAATAGTCAAAGATTAATAATGTAATAAAGGCACAACCACTTGAGTATTCGTTTATATTGAGACTTATTAAAATATCAAGCAGGGAGGATTAAAAGAAAGACCAAAAGTATATTCTTAGTTACTGCTATTTCTTTAAATGAATCATTCTGGATAAAAAGTACTTTATTATATTTTTTTCAAGTCCCAATAATCAAGCTGAATATATCAACCAAATACTCACCACGAAGAAGAGCCTGTTGCCACGCTAAAGCAGCACAGAGTAAGACTAAGCTTTTCCCACTTTCTGTAGGGCTCTCCAACAAACAATGCTGCTTACTTTTTAATCCTCGGACAATCTATCAACACAAAAACAATAAAAAAAAATCAGTAAACAATTTACTTCATTAGGGTCTGTCTCCATCACAAGTACAAACACAACAAGAAGTAAGGTTGTACTTGAGGGAACATAACAATAGCAGAAGGGAGAATTAGTATTTAGTTCAATCTAGACCTTATTCCTTTATCTTTCTCCCTAAAATTATGTTGGACTTAAAAACATATAGGCATAAAAGAAATGAACAAAGCAATTTGTGCCTTAATGATGCAAGCACCTTCATTTCTGTAAAACTAGAGTACACTAATATCTTGGATGAAAACTTAATGGAGGATACTGCTAGGGGGAGTGTAAATCGCTACCACCACTTTGGACAGAAATTAACAATTTCTAGCAAAGTTGAAGATACCCAACACCAGGAAGTCCAGTCCTATATATATATCCAAAACCTTTCCCACAGGAACATAAGGAAACATGCATAAGAATGTTCATAGCAGCATTGTTTAGAATTGCAAAAGAATGTAAACAACTTAAATGTCTATCAAAAGGAAAATGGATAAAAATATTCTGGTATATTCATGCAATGGAATACTACACAGCAATTAAAATAGATGAACAATCAATAAGGCTACTTCTTAAAAAAAATGTTAAGCAACTAAAAACACTTCTGAACAAATATAGGTACAGTATCATATCATTTTACAAAGTTTAAAAACAGGTAAAGTAATGCTCTATATTGTTTACAGATACATACATATGTAACAAAAGTATAACAACACGTCTAGGAAAGAAAAAGAATAAATTCAGCATACTAGTAATGTTACTTGCAAACAAGGTATAAAGTAAATATGGCAAAATATTAAGATTGAACAACTCTGGAAAGTTGGCTTACTCATTTGTCTATTAATTTTCTATATGATTGAAATATCTCAAAAATATGGTGAGAAATATAGTATTCCGTGTAAAAGACAGTAAATACTTTGTAGAAGGTAGTAATTCCGTAAATAGAAGTGCCAAATGAGCTGAGAATAGTTTTCAGAATATTCTCCTTTGCCTCCTAACCATATACAGTTTATAGAGATCAGGATTCTTTTTCGAAAGGTTACATGTTCTTCCATGAACCCAGCAAATATTTTCAATCCATTTACTATCTGAGAAAATGAATGTAGTCACAGATTCAGTATACGTCATGAATTATCAGCATCTTTACCTTAATGAAGTCTTAACTGCTGAAAAATACTTGCAGAATTCATTATAGCAAGATATGATGGACAAGCTTTACAAGGAAATTTCATCTTCACCCCACCAACTGTACATTCAGACCATATTGAAGAGTCATGCTTTCCTGTTTACTTAGATTCCTAACTGCAGCAGAAACGAAAATCAAGACTGAAACAATGCCATTCAAAGAAAACCAGATACCCAACTAGACTAGGACAGAAGTCTAGAAATAAAAAGGGGATTCCTAAATGTATAAACAAAACAAATGCAAGTAAAAGAATTTCCTAATCTTAACCATCACAGTGGTTGAGAACATGTCACGGAATCTGACAAATCTGGATTTTTATCCCTACTCTGCCAAAGCTGTGGACCAGGAGGTAGAAGTACGAGTTCTAGATCAGGTTCCCACAACTCAGATGTGTTTCCTTGATCATGTCTTCACTTCTCTAGACTAAGATCCTTATATGTAATAATCCCTAATTGAAAAACTGTTGTAATGGAGACAATGCCTTGGCACTCAGTAGATGCTTGATAATTCTGATTTAAAGGTCAGAAGGGTATAATGAAAAGAAGATGGGCTTTGGAGTAAAGCAAGCCTAAGTGTGAGTCCCACTGTGTGAATCACTGAACCTCAGTCTGCTTCTTCATCTGTGCAATGGAGATAAGATTATCCACCTGATAGAGTTTTGACAAAAATTAGCCAGGCATTGAGTTAAGAGTTAAGTAAGGTAATGGATAGAATGCGCCTAAACTCCAGTACTTGACACAGAGGAGGTGATCTACTTTAATCCCCACCTCTTCTAAACCACCTATGCTTAATCTAGGATCCAGAGACGGAAGTCAGGGACTGTGCTCTCTTGCTATTGCGTGCATAAGTCTTGGTACATGACTGCGTTTCTCTGAAGAGAAAGTCCGTGGATTTCTCATTCCCAGAACTATATCCTAATAAAATAACTGAAAACAGAGGGGAGACTGATATGCACTGTTATCAACTGAGGACTTCCTTGCAATAGTGAAAAAAAAGGGCAAATTCGACCTGGGGATGGAGGGATGGTTAAAAGAGCAATTCAACAGCTTATGAAGCCAATTATACCCTGACCCCTAGCCTATGTGTTCCAAAACAAGCTAAGAACCACTATTCTAAGGTATTTCCCAGTTCTTATATTCTGTGATTCTATCTGTGCAACTCTTGAGAAGAGATTTGGTGGACTCTCACCCCTTCACCCCAGCCAATAACGCAACGCCGGCTAGTTCCTCAGATACAGCCTAGAAATCCATCCTGCCCGCAGTCGCCGCAATCCCCCAGGGGATAAAGGACGAGCCCCAATCCGCCTCCCGCCATCGTCCCCGCCGCCATGAGTCAGCGGGGCCCAAGGGGGCCCAGGCCCTCTCCCCAGGGGTCGGGACAGGCTCCCTAAGGCCTCCGCGTGCTCAGACCCCCGAGGCCCGGGGAAGCGGTCACCCCGACGGCCCGCATGGCGGCCAGACGAGAGCAGAAGGCTCCCTTCGGGCAGGCTGCGCACCGCCCCACTAGAGACAGGCTGGCCTGTTCTGAGGAAAACAGAGGCGGCGCTGCCTGGGCTCCGAGTACCGGGAGAAAAGGAAATGGTATCTGACAGCACACACTGCAGAGCCTGGCAGAGAGGAGAGGCCCCAAACCTCTCGCCTCCTCACCGGGCTGCCACTCCCTGGCCGAGCATGGACTCCGGCGCCTCACCGGCCTCCTCCTTCGCTCTCTCCAGGCCGTGCACAAGCGCTCTCGTGGACGAATTCTCGCCTCCTGCCCCCTCGACTCCCAGCACCCAATCACACGTCAGAGCAGAAACCAAGCCACCAATCCCGGCGTGAGGTTAGGGGGCGAGAAGCCTGGCCCCGAGGGAAGCCTCCGCAATAAAAACCAACACAAAGTATTTCGTGTCCCGGAGGCGAACGCTTGAAGAGTGAGGGACGCGAGCAGACTGCAGGGTTTAAAGGAAAAGTCTTCTCCGTTTTGAGATTTTGAAACCGGCGACTTAACCCGTGCATCCGTTTCCTTGGAAACTCGCAGTCTCATTCTTTAGGTCTGTAGACCATGAGAAAAGAAAGCCTTGCTGGGTTCTTCCCAGAGCGCCCATCAGTGCCGCTCAGCTCATGTTTCCGAACTTCAAGGCAGCCCGGGTGTGGCACAGACGGAGGCGGGAACTACCAGACGCCTGATCCCGGCCAGACGACAAGGCTGGTTGACGAGTGGCCGCAGAACCTCAGGATGTTCCAGACTTCCCCGGATAACGAGTTCAACCAGAGCAACGCTCTAGAGCGCTCCCGCCCCAGTCACTTCTGCTCCATCAAGGCTCATCCACCTTCTGTCCCTCCTAACACCAGGTTGTTATTCTTTGCCACGAAGTACACTTCAGCTTCCTCGAAGGTAGGTAGTTAATCATGATCTCTCCAAATTGTGATTTTGTCAATTTCTGAATAGCCTAAGCTTGGCTCTGATATTAGTGTCTCAAAAAGGTAAAACGTGAGACAGTTTCTCAAGTTTGAGCAACTACTTTGGGGAGAGGTTTGCTGCAGGGGGAGCAGCGGGAGGAGAGTGGATTTGTTTGCTTCCCTTTCAGTTTTACTGCATCTTCCCCAATTGCAAAATGTACAGTGCTAAAAATAAATTCTACCTTTTAATTTAGTAATCTCAGGCTCAAAAATTTATCCTAAAAGAGTAATCCAAAAGAAAGAAAAAGTAAAAATACCTAAATTGATAACATTGCCTATTGTAATCCTGAAAAAAGTCATCAACCTTCCGGTCTAGTAATAGCACCTTATACGGTTATGATACATCAGTTTGATCATTAGGAAGCCAATAAAATAATTATCAAAAGTAAACAACTTGCAAAAAAAATTTCATATAAAGTAAAATGAAAGAAAGCAGACTCCCTACAGGGTATTATGAATTCCATTATGTGAAAATATATATGCATAAGCAAAGATGGAGGGAAAGTATAAAAAATGTAACTTACTGTTAAAACGGTGGGATGAAGGATAATTTATCAATACTTAAAAATATCTTCAAATTTTTATTCTGCTTTTACAATTTTTTTAAATATCAAATCGTTTAAGTAACTGCTCCAGGGAAACTACTACAATTTTCGATTTTCCTCCGCTCAATTCCTAAGGCTCTCAACCGATTCTAGCCTTGTATGGCCATTTGACGTGTGTGGCCTTAACGGAAATGGATACACGTAGGCTCTTGAGCCAGACAGTCCTGGATTCCTGTCCCTTGAACTGTTCCTTTCAGGTGAACAGTAGTGAAAGAAAACACAAAAAACTACAAGTTCATTTCATAAAGAATAGGAATGTTTATAAACCAATATTAAAAATAGCTGCACACATCTGTTTTCACTTGAATAAAAAAATCACATTGTGACTAATTTTGTAACCTTAACTTAAAATACATGGATCTTAACATTTACTGATATAGTTACACATTTTGTTTACATCATCAACGAATGTGACGAAAAACAGCATGTTGCTATGTAAACACAGCAGGTTTTGACCAGCCTTTGAAAACTGATCCAAGAATGTGCGCTGCATTTAGTTAGAAACCATTTATTTCAAACTTTTTTGAAATCCTAGAAGTTTCCTACTCACATAAAATATTCAAAAGCCTCAGTTTAAAATAAAACAAAACAAAAGAACACAGGACCGTTGTATTTAATCTTAGAAGACTACAAAACTGCCCTGTTTAAAAATATGAAAATTCTTACAGTATTTTTTAAGTGTATGCTTTTATTTTTCACATCGAAATTACTTGATTGAACATTAAGCATCTGATATCTCAGGGAAGGCCAGCCCAGTATCCTGGTTTTCAGAGCTGACCAGGTGTTCCTGATACAATCTATGGACCAGCAGAGACCCATTTGACTAAAGAAGAAATAATTAATCAAGTCTTCTCTAAACATTGCTGCATAATGGAATCAACTGGGGAATCTTAAAAAAAAATACTAATGCCTGACTCCCAACTACAGACATTCTGATTTAATTGGCATGGGTTACAATTGGAGATCAAGAGTTTTAACAGCTCTCCAGGTGATTTTAATGTGCAGCAAAATTTGGAGCCACCACAATGCTGCAAGGCACAACAGTTATCTAAATCACAATTAGCCACAAATGACAGATGCCTATAGAGGAGAACTCACTTTTAAAGAAGTTTCTCAAGTTGGAAATACTTTATAGTTTCTCTCTGTTTCTTAAGATCAAATTTATGCTTTTTCTGAAAGTTATAATGACTTTAATTAGTAGTCTTCAGAGGAGATTTATATTGTTAAACACTCAACAATTTTTTTCAACCATTAAGTTTAGGTTATTGTATATAATCACTGCTATACACTTATCTATTACGTGTAACAATACACTGAAATTACCTTCTAGCCGTCACAGTATTAAGAACCATCCATAGTTTATTGACTGTTTGAAGCATTCTCCACAGAACCTCTGAATTCAATAGCTGGTTCATATTGGATGTTAATCCTTCTGCATATTACCATATGCATAATTTCACTGGCAGAGAGTAGAATCAAGCGTTCTAGAATCTGTATCGTTTCCATATGTCTTACTGGGACAGCTGAAAATGCTAAAGGGGAATCTTAGCAGTCATAATCTAAATTCTATACAGCTTACCAAATAAGAAGTAACATTGCTCTATCAGACTACAGGCCAAACAAATCAAGAAAACAATGTTGCTCTAAACGTAAAACTTTCAATCTTAGCCATAGTTTTGGCCATACTTAAAATAAGGACCTTAAGAAAAATTCATTTAGGTGTAGTTATTTCACAAAGAACAAAACATATCTCATTTAAAAAATCACATTAGTGACCCAAAGACAAGGTTCATTTCCTTGGTGATTCAGAAAGATTTTAAAAATTGATTGAAATATGAGAATATACCCAAGTATTGCCTTTGGTAGTCACATTCATTTGAAAAATTGGAATTTGTTGATACCTATAAGGGTGGCCCCTTTTATAGGTTATAAGCACTCAGCAGATTGCTGTTATTCAATAATATCAATCCTGTGCTCTTCAATAGAACAGACACTAACCACATCTGGCTGTTGAGCATTTGAAATGTAGCTAGTCCAAAATGAGATGTGCAGTAAGTATAAAATATACACTGGATTCCTAAGAGTTAGTATGGAACAACAGTAAAATATCTCATTAATCGTTTTTTATATCGAGCACCTGATGAAATAATATATTAGATATATTGTGTTAAATAAAATAATTATTAAAATTAATTTTGCCTTTCGTTTTACTTTAATGTGGCTATAGAAAGTTTCAAATTATATGTTAAAATTATATGTGTGGCTTGCATCTTATTTCTATTTGACAGTGGTGATCTAGAACACTATCCAGTAACCGCAAGTCCGTTCCTCTATTCCACGGCACTTATTTCTGACTTCTTTCTATCGACCTTTCACACAACCTGTTCAGTGACATAACGTAGGACCTAGGAGGAAACAGATACAAGCATATCAGAAAGAAATGGTTAAAACTCCTTAAACTCAAAGAGAATGATTAAAATTATATTCACCAAAACCTTATTATATCCCTAGGGAAGTTCTGCATGATTTTAAGATTTCAATGAGCCTAACATCTCTTTGCACTACTAAAGGGGAGGAAGGAGTATCAATCTACTATACCTTCTTGGAGTTGTTTAGGAGAGTGGTTTTTGGCATTATTAGTCAGGAGCATTTCCCTTAACAGGGCGTCAGTCCCTGTGATGTTTTCTTTACAGATCCAATCTTTCACAATGCATAAATGCAAGTAGTTAGTTACAAGGAGACATAGTAAAGCAGAATGCGACCCTGAAAAATTTACAGAAAGTCAACTGGATTCTTCATTCTTAAACACAAAACTCATCTCTCTCCTCTCTCCCCCTCCATTCTCCCTTTCACTATCAGCAATCCAAAGGAAGTTACACTTCTTGTGCATGCATACTAGAGTTTGAGAACTTCTGTTAGGTAGTTCAGCCAGGGAATCTGCTTAGATAAATATCCCCAAGTGATCTGATACAGGGAAGTTGGAAACTACTACTTTTATCAAAAGTTCTCAAGCTTTCTTCCACTCTATCCCAACATAAAAGTCTTTCATCAGGAAAAGTTGTTTGACATAGCCATAGTTCAAGAGTTGAGAGGGGGAGGAAAGAAAAAGAGGAGAAAAGAATGTCCATTTTCGGGAGATCATATATGATTTTAAAAAGGCCTCACTCAGAAATTCTGATGACTAGTGGTGTAGTGATTTGCATGCTCTGCTGCAGTGGCCCCAGGTTTGCAGGTTCGTATCCCGAGCACAGACCCACACACCACTCATCAAGCCATGCTGTAGCAGCATTCCACATACAAAATAGAGGAAGATGGGCACAGATGTTAGCTCAGGGCCAATTTTCCTCAAGCAAAAAAAAACAGGAAGGTTGGCAAAGGATGTTAGCTCATGGCCGGTCTTCCTCACCAAAAAAATAAAAGAAATTCTGATAGGCTTCTATAGGAGAACATGTCCTCTCCTCCAACCCAGTTGACAATCATTGCTATACATGGGTAAAATTCAAGTTGCTCACTTTAAATACCTAAAAGTTCTCAGGCACTTTATGTATATTTTCTCATTTCACCCTAACATTCCTACAAGGTAAGCAATATTGTCTCCATTCTACTGTAAGGAAACAGGCTGAAACACATTTAATAATATCCCAAAGTCACACAGCTAATTATGTCAGCCAGTCGAAGCAGTACTGGTGATACCCACAAGAGGATGTATTTGTCTTCCTTCAAGAAGGGTTAAGGAAGCTCCAAAGGAATGGGAAAGCTTCCTTTTTGTAAATCAAATGCTTGTTTCTAAACTTTTGCTTATACCATGGTTTGACTATTCGTGACTATTATTGTGTAATATCAATAATGAGAAAGTAAATGATGATATTGTAAAAATGCCTATTTAGATATATGAGATGTCACTATGCTAAGTGCTTGGCACATAATTACTTCATAAATATTTTTGTTACTATACTACTAGTATCGTTATCAGAGTTGTAAGTGTAGTGGTAATAATATTAGTAACAACAATGGTTCTTTAGATACAATCATCAACTTCTCATGCAACTTAAATCAAATCGTACCAGTGTTTAGTCCCAGTAGGGATGGTATCTGCTTCCTTTCTTATAGAAACTGCTTAAAATTGATGTTTCTGTTTGAAAAGACACTGTAACAATCAAAAGCGGTATAATTTTAAAGTTTAAAAGTCTCAATGAATAAGTATGTGTACAGTGAAGACTATCCCAGGGCCGGCACCGCAGCATAGTGGTTAAGTGTGTGCGCTCCGCTGCTGCGTTCGGATCCCGGTTGCACACTGAGGCACCACTTCTCAGGCCATGCTGTGGCAGTGTCCCACATAAAGTGGAGGGAGATGGGCATGGATGTTAGCTCAGGGCCAGTCTTCCTCAGCAAAAAGAGGATGATTCCATGGATGTTAGCTCACGGCTGATCATCCTCACAAAAAAACAAAACAAAACCATTTTTTTTTCTTTGGAATTAGATTATGCAAAGATACGAGTAAATAAATGAAGACACCTGGCTGAAGATGACCAAAGAAGCTTCATGTTCCTCCTTGAAACCAACCATAACACAGAAAGAAAAAGAAAATTCCAACTTCAAGGAAGCAAACAATAAAAACCACACTCAAACGTTATTAAAAAAAAGAAAATATTATAAAAAAATTAAATTTCAAAAATATCAGTATTTCTATGAGTTTTACACTAAAACTATTATAGTAATTCTATGCTGTGGAATATTATAGAGCAATTAGAAACATAAGGTAGATCCACATGTACTGACATGAAAAGATTTCCAAGAAATATATTAACTCTCCAGACCAAAAGGAAAACGACAAGCACCCAGAAATCAACGCTAAAAGCACAGAAATGTATAACCTTAATGACAGAGAATTCAAAATAGCTATCATAAAAAAGCTCAGTGAAATATAAGAAAACAGACAATTCAATGAAATCAGGAATTTTTTCACAAAAGAGATTGAAACTATAAAGAAAAAGCCATCAGAAATCTTAGAGCAGTTAGTTAGTCTTCACTAAGTGCTTTCAGAGATTTGATCAGTTTTAGAACAAGCAGCAAGGATCTTCCTATTGCACACCCCCTCTTTTCCCAGAGTGTGTGTGGCATAAGGGTGGAGGCTGCACGTGCAAGCCGGTCATGGGAAATGTCACTTCAGCACTGGTTTCTGGGCAGAACTGCAAGATTTAGGGTGGAGTTATTTCCTTCTTTCCTCCTTGTCTACTGGGGTGCCTCCCTACCCCCACAGTCCCCCAGGTGGGCTCAAGCACCCAGGATGGCAGCTATGATGATGGGTGACCCGAGTTCACTTTTGGTTGGAGAGGCCTATAAAAGGCCAGCAGCAGCCTTTTGTAGGCCACATTTCACATGTGGTGCCTCAGAGAGTCTTTGGAGCCGCAGCAGCACAGAACATCTGATTTCGCTTGTTTTGGTCTCAGAGAAACTGATACATGTTGTTTTGCATGTAGTAGCATCAAAGGGAATTTGTCCTGCAGTTCTGAGTGTGCCCTGCCCTGCCTGGCTCTCGACTCTTCATTTTTCTTGCCACATCTGCATCTGTGGGTGCCATCCACCTGTCTTTCTCAGCACCTGAAGCTCAACGAGAAGCGTACGCTGGCCTTGCCTCCCTGGAGTCTTCAAGGGCGCCCTGCTCTATGATCACGTCCTTCGGGGCATTAGCTCTAAGCAGCCTGTCCATGGTGGCTATCTGGCTGGTGGCTCACCCTGCCTGGATGCCAACCTGGTTTCCACCCTTCTCCTTGAGCGAGTAGTGGACACCCACCCCAGCCTGCAGAGACTCCTGCCTGGGCTCTGCCAGTGAGCCTGGGGACCACCACTGTGAGTTTTGCAGGAGGAAGAGAGGAAGTAGTCCAAGCTCATACCCAACTATGTCTGGCCGTTAGTCCTTTCCAACCTCTTCAGATACTTAACCTGGTCATTTACTGGGAAAGTAACAGGTTTAAAACATGATTCCAGGCCGATGCCCACACCAGGGAGCAGAAGAACAGTCTGTCCCCATTAGTCCTGTTACCAGAGGGGCAGGAGCAGGGCAGGGAGCAGGACAGAAGGAAAGACCAGTGCTGCTGCAGCTGCTGTACTTGTCCCTCACCCATGCGTACCAGGTTTCCTAATGAGCCTGTGGGGCCAGCACAGGCCACAGAAGAAAGGCTAGAGAGAAGCAAAATCCTTCTTGACTCTTCTTTTGGGTGCCCACTGGGCTCAGTGGAGGTCCAAATGCTTACCCCATTTCTAAGGAAGTGCTTTTGTGGGTCTTCAGACCTCGCCCCAGCTGATGGTCTCTGTCCTCAAGCCCCGGACAGAGGTGATGGTGCTCTGAGCTGACAGCTTGTGACAGCCCTTCAGGCCTGGCCTCTGAGGTCTTCTCTCATCATAGGCAGAGTCCCCCTGAAGACAGCTCAGCCTGGGCCTCCTCCCAGCATTCACACCTGGTGCTTGGGAAGCATGCACAGCCTCACACAGCTCCCTGTGGCCCTGAGGACCTGGGAGTTGGCCAGTCTCTGCCTTTAGAGCCTTGGGACAGGTGTCGGGTACCAGTCTCTGTGAACTTTGAGCCCCAGGGATGATCCACATGCCTCAGCTCAACCTCGCCCAGGGAAGACAGAGGCAGAATGCAGAGACACTGACAACTCACTCAAAAAACAATCTCTCTTTTGGACTTCTGAACCCATAGGCAAGGTGGGACCCCACAGCAGAGGAACCTCTCCTGGAGGGAGGAAACACACTACTATGGTCTGGTAGCTTGACAACACAAGAGTTATCTGGAGGGGAGAAAAACGTGGAAAGATCAGATGAGGGTAACTAAAAGCTGGTGTCTAATGCACAGCTCATACACGTTTACAAAATTAATATGTCAGAACAAAAATAGCCTTGGTTCTTACAGCTCCTCACCTCCTTCTGGGATTTACTTGCTTCTGTGGCGTCCAGGTGACCATCCAGAGCCCAAACGCAGCCTTGCAGGCTGTAGACATCAGACTGGAAAACCCTGCACCCTGGCATGGGAGGGCCACCAGGGGAAGATTTGAGCCCCTGGAGCCATTTAAAATTTAGGAGAAACCAGCCATGAAGACTTGGACACCATCCTCAAGGGCAGTTCCTTGCCTTGGTCTGTGTGGATGCACGGTGAAGGAGGGTGCTCCTAGGCCCCAGTGGGTGTCAGAGTCCCTGGCCCCCACCACGTGTTGTCCAGCCCGTCCCCAACACCTCCACTCGGCCTGATGGAAGAGGAGACCAGCAACCAGTGGGGTGCTTACCTGCTCCCCAAACCTGTTGGTCCAAGTTGCACTGCAAGGATTCCAAAAGAACAGAGGATGTTTTGGGGGGGAAAATAACATCTTCCATCTGTCATTCATTGCTCCTGACTAGACACATTTCATCTTTACAACTGAGACCAAATGGATGGTGAAGCAGTCCTGAGAAGAGAGGGGATGTTGGAGATGCATGACAGCTATTGCTGGGTTAGCCGGTGTCAGCAACACCAGAGCACCCTTCCTGTGACCCCATTCACTCCCATTCAGCTCTGGGCTCTCTGAAGTCCCAGGGAGCAGGGGCCAAGGCTGGGGCCTTAGGAGTCAGACTGGCCCGACCAGCTATGTGACCATGGGCCAAGTGCCTCCTGGATAGTGGGACTCAGGAAGACATAGTATGTGCCGATGCTCACTTATTATTATTCTTCTGATTGCTGTTGTCTTTACCCACCCCAGACGAGACGCTGGGCTGGATTCAGTGCACCTGCATCTATGGAGTGTCTGCCTGTGGCAGGTGCCAGAGGGGCAATGATGAAAAGGATGCTAAGCAATACTTTAGACCCATCGCAGGCACCACTCAGGAGGCGTGGGAAAGTAGAGAGTGGAGTTCTCAGGAATGGATTGAGTCTTTAGAATATTTGTCCCCAAATGTCCTTAAATAAGACAGACTTTTGGTGCTAACGTGCTGCATTATTAAAACAACGTGACAAAATAACCCTGTAGGAATTGTGGTCACGGGTTTCCATATCTGAGGGTCTCATCTTTGCAGGGTCTTGATCGAGTGCCGGGCCTGAGAAATTCCAGACTTGCTGCCAGTGGCTGAGGACCCAGATGCCAAGATGTGGGGCTTTGAGCCTGCTGGCTGGACAGGACACACTGCTAGCACGGGCTGTCTATGGGCATCCAATTCTTTCTTGACCTGCTTGGTGTCAACGCCCATACTCTCTATTTTTGGGGTGGGACTTTTTCTAGCAGTGACAACTTGGCCCTCAGCTTGAAAAAGTATGAACCAAAGCATATGCTTGCCTTTTGAAATGCTGGGGCCGAAGGCTCTGTGGCCGCCGCATTGGCTGCACTCTTCATTCCCACACTGGAACATTCACGTTATGTCTGCAAGAACAAGCTACTCCCTACACATGCAATACAGCAAAGCCTTTTTTCCAGGAACACACATGACATCCAGAGAGCTCATCATGGAGACACTGGGACCCCAAGGGGTTTGACCATGTAGAGTTCATCTTTCCTGCAGACACAACATTTCTATTTCTCCCTTTCTACTCCTGGCGCCTTTTTTTGGTTTCTTACTCAGTTGGGTCCTTTGGGAAGTGGCTGCTGAGCTGTGTAGGAGAGCGAGAGGGGTGTGGGGGCTGATGCCTGCTATGAAGTAGAAGGAAGCCCAAAGAGGCAGGAGACCCTCCCAGGAGCCTCACTGGCCCAGCAGGGAGGTGGGAGGCATGGCTGCCCCTGGAGGAGCCTGCAGAGTGGAAAGGCCAGCCCAGCGCCCTCCTCCCCAAATCTCCCCATGTGCTACCTCCTGGGGCACTGCCACTGGTGGCCTTCATCCAGCTGCTCGTCTTGCAGCTCAGTGGCGAGCTCTCTTGTGAAGAGGCTCTGAGCTGTGCTCTGTGAGGACAACACAGCCCATCTGCCGTGACATGTGTGCAGGTAAATGCCCCTGCTCACCTTTTGGGAGCAGATTCTCCGGGTCCAGGAAATGTCCCTCCTGAGGGGACACTCAGAAGAGGGAGGTCAGTGGTCAAACCACAGCCCCGACCTGCTGCAGCTGGTCCTGGGGCCAGTCTGACTGTCACTGCCTCCCCTCAGCTGTCCCTTCTCAGTGCTACTCACCCTGAGACCCCCTCATCTCAGTCATTCCCCGGGTGGGTGATGCCAGACTTCCTCCTGCTCACACGCTGGTCAAGAGGGCGGTGCATGTCCACTCATGGTCACTATGCCTAGGAGCAACTGGTCTGCACATACGAGCTGCCTGCCCACTGAAGTCTAGTTACGAAAGTGTTGGGAAGAACCATCTGGAGCAGGAGTCACGCTGGTCTCCTCCCAGAGGAACTCAGTTTGAGTCTGCCCAGCACTTCAAAGGCCCTGCCATCCAACTCAGCAGAAGGAAATGACCCACAGCCAAGAAGCTGGCCCTGTGGGGGCTCACTGACCTCAACCCTAACCTTGCTCGGGTCAGCCTTGAGGGGGCCCAGCCATAGGTGGGGGTTGCAAAGGCCATTAGGCCAGTTAAGGTCACTGATCACTGCACTTTTGCTCCACATCAAGTTCAGAAACTCCACTCAACTCCTCCACTGCCCCTTCTGAGAGGCGCAGCCCCCAGCCACACCTCCTCCATCCACTGTCTTAATCCAGAATACTTTCATCATCCTATAAAGCTTCCTCATGCCTATTAGCGGTCACTTCTCACTTCTCCCTCCCTACCCCACCCCCTGACAAACACTAATCTACTCCCTATCTCTATGGATTTGCTGTTTTGAGACATTTCTTATAAACGGAATCCTACAATATGAAAATACCTAGCATGATGTTGTCAAGGTTCATCCATGTTATAAGTGTGTGTCAGATCTTCGTTCCTCTTTATGGCTAAATGATATTCCATTGCATGGAGAGACCACCTTTGGTTATCCTTTCTTCCGTTGGTGGACAGTTGGGTTGTTCCCACCCTTTGACTATTGTGAATAATGCTGCAATGTACATGCTCATTCATGGACTTGTCTGAGTCCCTGTCGCAATTCTTTGGATCACACAAGTTTTGTAGGCTCTCAATGCACCTTCCATGAGTTTTCTATTTCCCTTCACAAGCTGTACATTTCATTGTCCTATTGTCTGGCAGACCCAGTCCAAGGACACTGGAAAGCTAGTTTTGCCATTGATCTCAAAGTGCAAGGGTCACAGGCGTGAATTTTTTCTTTATGAACATCTGGACCAATGAGGGTAATTGACTACAAATACCAGAGGAAACTCTAGCTAATGTAAGCAGAAATAAACTACAAGGAGATGATCTTGTAGTTCAAAGAATTCACAAATATCTGGACAATCGGCCTGGAGAATGTGCAGGAAGCAGAGGGCAGTGGGACACCCCAGCCCCACCCTAGGAAGAGCCCAGTCAGTAGGCCACCCTGGGCCTTCAGACATGGGGCTGAGGCCACAGGTATCATTCATTGGGATCTGCGCTGTGTTAACACAGCTTCCTGACAACACCTTGGTTTCAGACTCCTGGTCTCAGAATCGTGAGAGAATGTTTCTGTTATTTTAAACCACCAACATTGTGGTGATTTGTTACAACAGTCCTAAGAAACTTACACACACACACACTCACACAGGCCAATCTCATGCCCAGGGGCAATGCTCTCCACCTCAGGCTGAATCACAACCCATTGAAACGCCCACTTGAAGACTGGAGAACAACTCTTGCCTGTGGTCCTGCAGGGGCTGGGCCAGGTATCTTCACATAGACACACCTCCTGTACCTTTTCTGTGCAAACCAGCCCTGCCTCCTTGTCTGCTGGACAATGGGACACCTTCTTGTCTCAGCTGAAGTGGTGCTGCTCAAATCACCAATTTCAACAGACCAGTGTTGTTTTTCTAATTCATGTAGGTTCCCTCTGGAGGCCCTGGGGAGGATCCATTTTCTCACCTTTTCCAGCCTCTAGAGGTCACTGCATCCCTTAGCTCCTGGGCTCATCCTTCAACTTCAAGGTCGGCAGTGTCCAGCAGAGTCCTCCTCACATCACATCACTCTGACTCTGCCTCCGTCCTCACGTCTTCTCTACTCTGACCCTCCTGCATCCCTCTTCCACTTGTAAGAAATATGATTACTCTGGGCCCACCTGGACAATCGAGGATGGCTCCCATCTCAAGGTGAGCTGACCAGCCCCTTAATCCATGAGCCCTTTCACGTCTCTTTGCCTTGAAACCTAACATATTCAGAGGTTCTGGTCCTTGACTGGATGGGAAGGGCATTGCATGCAGTGTTGTTAGAGAATCAGTGAGGATCCGTCTCTCTGACATGAACAATTCCAAGGGCCTCTGGGTGGGGCAGTGCACACAGAATGCAAATATACCTTCCTGCCTACAGCAGTCATGGATGGAGTCATTGGTGTGTGAGGAGCCATCAAAGGGGGACACAACAGGATGGCTGACCCTCCTCAGGAGCAGCTGGAAGACGTCTCAAAAAAGAGCCCTGAGCTTTGTGGTTACCATATGTATGATGCACCCCAGCAGGGGTGCAGCATGGTTGGGGCTAGAGGGTTCACAGAAAGTTATGGGGTCTGGTAAAGTTGGATTCACGCACCCCTTGGAGCAAGAACTTGGTAGCAGTGGGAATGTTCTGGAGCCTTCCCCCTGCCATGCACTGGCACACACATACACATGCACTCACAGACACATATGCAGCACAATATGCACAAACAGAGACACATACACAACTCTGCACATGCACACACTTGGAAGACACACATGCACACATGTGTCTACGCACATACAAATGGATATGTGTGGGCACAAAAGACATATGCACGTGTACACATGCTGCATACAAATAGAAAGAAACATATGCACAGAGAGACAAGTGTACACAGGCATACCCACATGCACACAAACACACAAATGCACCCACACATGCACAGGAACAAGATGATGCCATTTGCATTTGGTAGAAAGTTCTGGGAGCAGAATGGAGGAGGAACGAGGGGCAGGGAAAACAGAGACCACTCAGGGTGTGTCAGTCAGTGCAGTCACCACAGTACTCACAATACTGGAACGGGGGAAGGGCAGCAGTAATAGAGGGAGGAGGTGGATTAGGGGCGTGTGTGGGGCCCGCAGCCCTGGTGGTATGGGTAGCACACTTGAAGGTCAATGTGGTCTCCCAGGGTCACTGGGGGCACTGATGGGAATACAGAACACAGGAGCCAGGGTATATTTGAGGGAAAGGAGATCAATTCAGCCTGCAAGTGGTGAGGGGGCTGCAGTGGGAGCCATGGGCATACTGGTGGGGGCATTTAGAGCAGGCAGGACACTTTGCTTGTAGTTCAAGAGGTCTGATAGGAAAGGGCGGGGTGGCGACATCAGCTCCAAAGGCTGGAGCTGGATCCTGGACTAGGACCAGCTCTCTCAGGGGAGCTTGGAGTGACGGGTGCCGGTCCAGGATCCCTGGGGCTGGGGCAGCAAAAACCATGGGAGTAGGGGGTACATACAAGGAAGCCATTGCTTTATCTTGCTAGCTCTTAATACAGAGGTGTACTGCTTCCCATTCTGATAACATTCTCCCTTCCAGATAAGCTTTCTCAGAAGAAATCAAACCCAAGAGTAATGATGGCTAATTATGCAAAATTAAGAAGATAAATTCACAGGATCCCCCCCAAAAATGATCTAATCACCACCTACATGGCAAAATGAGGGGCCTTTATGAAGATGAGGGAGGGGCAGGATCCTGTCTCCAGGTCAGCCCAGGGCCAGACAGGTGAGCAGGGAGCAGGTGTAGGGTCCCCCACCCAGCCATGCAGCTGTCCCTTGTGACTGCTGGACTGAGTCTGCTCTTCGTGCTGTGAGCTGAGGGACCCAGTTTATTCCTACCCACACTGTGGAGGTCATTTGAGAGTCTCTGGGAGGGCTGGGCAGTGGGCACGTGTCTGTCCCAGGTCAGCCACCTGCACTGGGTTAGGGTCTCAGTCCTATTGTTCAGAACCCCAGGTGGACTTGGGCCAGAATTTGCTCTCTTGTGTCTTTGATGGTGTCTCCCAGGCAGAGCGGGACATCCTCCTGCCCAGCAGGGGAGAGGGGAACTCAGTGAGGCCTTGGACAGATTTCCATCCACAATGGGTCCCTGCTAACCCCTTACTCCTGGTGAAGTTATAGCCAAGTCAGGTAGCCTTTCTAAGACATAGTTTCCTCAGAGGCCAAAGTCATGTTTTGGAAGAAACTTTGCATATTATAAGCCCATCTATAAATGTGAGGACTGTTGTCCCTATTATGTGTTTGTATTTTGCAAGACTACTGCGCTGGGGTTGCCATTAAAAATCAAACACATCGTTACAAAACGTGTTATCAACTTCAAAAATCCATGGTGCTGTTGGAACAATATTTGAGGTCTGCAAATGTCTAGGTGCCACCCAGTCCCTATTCACTACCTTCCCACAGGGACCGTCACATCCTCACCTCCTTGGGACCCCTCTGTGCCTCTTGTTGGTACTTATGTGACCTGGACATCCCTGATACTCAGGCCTGGGCTCCAGGCATCCCCAACTGTACAGTACAAGGTTCCTGCCCCCTGTCTGCCCACTTGCCTGCCTATGCCCACTCTCCCTCTCTCGGAGCTGGTCAACTTGCCAGCCTCAGTCTTGTCCACCCAGGCCTCAGGACCCAAGTTCCCCTCTCTTTGCTTTTTCCTTGTTAAATGCCCATGTCTAGGTCCTCCCTCTCCCCTACCCCTGAAAAGACTGGTCTCATTCAGTCCTGAGAGTTGTCCTCAGCCTCTCAAGGAAAGTGAGTCCCAGCAGACCCAGGAGTGAGGTGGGAGCTGGTTCTGGGAAACCAGATCCTGGCGGTTGGTCACACCCAAAACCTGGGGAATATCATGCAATGTGTGCTCATCATCAGAATGAAACTGTACTTGATTTCAGGGGAAACGGTTTGGCAATAGTAATGGTTAGAGGACCTGAGGCCTTCAACGGTGTCAGGACAAAGGAAGGTCTGGACACATAATCATCATAATTTTCATCCCATGTTCCTCAATTAAATGAATGGTCGGATGGATGCTGGATGGATGGATGATGAATGGATGGATGAAACGGTAGTTGATGCAAGGATAGTGAGTGGATGGGTGAATGGATGGATAGATGAGTGGGTCGATGTGTGGTTTACAGTTGGATGGATGGCTGAGGGATAGATGAATGGATGAATGAATGGTGGATGGATTGATCATGGGTGGATGCGTGATGGATGGATGGATAGATGGATCATCCTATGATAGGTCATCCTGACCTATGAGGTCAGGATAAATAAAGCACACAGGGACACCTCTAAATTAATGGGGTCTAGATCCACTTGATCATCACTGTGAGCTCCATGCACATTTGCTCCATCCTCTCCTCTTGCTTGCTCACACCTTCCTTGATCTGGATTGGGGGCATCTCCAGTTCTGAGAGGGATCCAATTCCTTTTGGAGTTCTCCTCTCAAAGGTCCCATTAACTGCCCCTCCTCTTCAAGATCTTAGGGCCGTGGCAGCTCCTATGGAAATCATACAGGACGTTTCCCATTACTGTCAGCTTCCTCTGCTGATCAGATGGAAGGGTGAACCAAAGTGTGGGGACACATGGCTGTTTGCCTCCCACAACTCCCTCAACCATTTGATCTCTCTTTCCCGATTTCATCCAACTTCACAGTCCATATTCCTTGAGCTATGCACATTTGCTCCGATGTTAGTCATTTTAGAGACATCTGGGCTCAGTTCTTTCAGTCTTTTACATTTTTCTCCCTAAAGCCCTTATTACAGACATCCCTTTATTCCAGCTTTGAGGAAAATGGTATAGAAAGCCCTCGACTAGACCAGTAACCTCGAGGAAAAGTGGCATCAGCCCTGCTGCCCTTCAGCTTCACAATGAACTTCAAGATCATTTGGTTTTCAAGATGCTCATCATGCGGGAGTTCTTCCCTCCCCTCCCACTTCCAAGCTCCCCAATCCTGAGCCTGGGGTCCTGGAAACAAGCCTCACCCCCCACCTGTGCTCTGGAGCCAGGCCGCAGCCTGCCAAGTTGATCCAACATCCTCTACATTATTAATGTGCTGGTTGTTCTAGCAGACTCAACACAACAATGATGGTGGTGATGGTAACCAACGTAACGGCGAGTCACCATCGTGTACTGAGAACTAATTCTGGGGTGGTTCTCTGAAAAATGCTTTACCCACCTTACCTCATTCACATCTTGCAAAAGCCCTGTGCTGCAGGTGCTTGAGGAAGGGGAGTCTTTGTACTTCTCATGTGAGCTAGAAATTCGATAGATTGATAGGTATTGGTGATCTCTGAGCCTGGAATATAAGCTTTGGACTGGCTTCTGTTGAGACAAGGAACAGAGGTCTCTTGTCTACAGGACAGGTGGGCAAATAGGCAAGGGGCAGACAGTACCACTGTCATCCTGCTGAAGCCGGTGGGGCCCAGGTAGGCTCACCTGTCGGCTCAGCACTGTAAGTGGGATGGGCGGGGGCGATGGTCGGGATATTCCCCACAGTAGGCTGGCAGCCTTTTCAGGATCCTGTTGGACGCTGTCAGCAAGATGAGCTTTATGAGTCCTTAGAATAGGCCTGAGGTGGCAATTCTGAAAGTCTGTTAATAAGAGGCCAAAATTCCCATCCTTCAGGGGCAAGAGGAGGTAGTCAGGAGGTTGAATGTTCCGTAGCTCATTCCCTTCCGCCCACCACACTTGCTGGGTGTTGTTTTATAACATCCTGGTCTCTGGAGACACAAAGAGAAATCAGATGGAGTCTTCAGCCTAACCTTCACCGTCTCCTTGAGCAGCAGAAGGACCAGCTTGTCCCAAGAGTAATGACAGTCTTGCCACCTGCAGCCCGCAGCCTCATCATGCTTGAGATATGAGGACTACACCAAGGAGTGTGTTCCCTGGCTGAGATTGGGGGAGGAAGAGTTTGCAAGATTCACTGGACAATCTCCTGACCATTCATTCTATGTGGCCACATTGGTATTTCCTGGGGACATTGGTGGGAGAGGTCATGGGGCTCCGTGAGCTCAGAAGATCATGGCAGTGGAGGATGATGAGAGTTGATGTAAGGGGCTACAGGATTGACCCTATCCTTTAATTTTGTTTGAGTAAAGATTGTGCAGAACCCCAAGCCAGGCAGGGGCTGGGCCAAATGGATAGGCTAGTGGCACTTCCCTGGTTTGGGGGAGGCGGGATGGGCATTGAGTGAAGAATGAGGAGGGTGCCTTTTGGTTTCAACAGTCGGTGCTCAACCCCTGGAGACCTTGGGACGCTTCCATCACCAGAACAGGGCTCCAAGGTGGCTTCTGTTGTCCAGGAAGCCGAGCGGATGCAAAATATTTAAAGTGTCCTTTGTGCAATCATCACCTCGAAATTCAAAACCTGTAAGTGGCAACTGGCTCAGCTGCATGGAGGGCCTGGGCTTCCAGGGGGCAACATTTCTGCAGGAATGTGCCAGGTGACCACCTAGACTGTGAATTTGGATGAGGACTCATGTGATAGAGCCCCCCTCCCCTGCCCCTTGAAAACCTCAGATCATCACCTCGGGAGACAGTTTTCCCTCTACTGCTCAGAGCCATCAGTCATCCCGGCTGGTCCCCACACACTGCTCGTGTTCTTTCCACACCATATCCATGAACCGACTTTCTCCAGTTTCCCAGAGCCCAGACACGCTCTGCTGAGCACCCCTCCACCTGTGAGCCTTTCTCACTGAAACTGGCCCCATCCCCAGGGACAGGACACCTGTGTTTCCCCTAACTCACAGGGTCATCACCCTCAGGGGACACGACACCATGCTGATACAGTTCCATCATCTTCTCTTATTCCATCCAGAGACCCAGTAAAGAAATTTGGGGTTCAGGTCAGCTGCTCCTAAGCTCCCTGCAGCATATGGGAGTACTTGTCCAAACAAGCCTCAGGGAGCCTTGGCTGATGGCAGTGATCTTAGGCCGGCAGAGAGACCTGGGGTGGACAGCATCCCTGCCAGCCACCAGAAACGTATACTCTGTACTGCTGGAGATCTGAGCTTGCATCTCTCATGACCTCGCAGCTCCCGGCACTGGGGTCTCCCCCACTCTGTTCTCCCTCCTTCAGGCATTAAGACCCTCCCGAACTGCATGAACCCCAAGTCCAAATGGCCCTAACCCATGTCGCTTCCAGGTTGGAGACCCATCATCAACACCTGGTTCATCCTGGAGAGGGACCATGGCATCGCTTACTTCCAAGACAAGATAAATAACCAGGACATGCAGATGATGAAGCTCTTCAGTGGGGGTCTCCACAGGGCAGGAGGGGCCTTAGAAGCAGTGGTGTGGCCACACAGAGTGGGATGCCTACCTGGGCCAGCACATCTAGCAGCTGCACTGAGCCTGTGGGCCAAACTGCACCCTGTGCACTGATGAGGGTGTGTGTGTCTGTGTCCACCTGTGTGTAACTTCGAGGTGTGGGTGTAAGGCCGCACTGTTTCTCTCTCTACCACCACTGTGAATCGACCCCTTTTGGTCACCCTGCATCCACCCAGATGATCTTTCTGATATCCTGGACCCTCAGGCCCTGTCCTCCGCCCACCTTAACTCAACTCCCACCACCCACTGCCCTGGCATCACTCTGCGCATTTAACCATCTCCACCATGACCGACACCCCCATTTACGGCCAGCCCATTCTAGCTAGTCCCACCAGTGTCTCTCCAGCCCACCCACTGGGGGCTCCCTCCCCTGATGAGTCCTCAGCCCACTGGGTCTCCGTCTGCCAACCTTGCTCCAAGTTCGCTTTCCTTCCCCTACGTCACATCCTTCCTTCCTCTGCACACACTGACCTCCAGGACAGCTCCACGCTCCTATCCTGCAGCTCTGTCCTGTTCCTTCCATGGTCCTGGCATTGTGAAATCCACCCTGGGACCCAGGTCTGCACCTTCTCTGCACCTGCCCCAGCTGTGAGAGGGGCAGAGGCTGGTGCAGAACGAGGGCTGGTCCCATCGTCACATCATGATGGCAGACCACAAGGCTACACGGTGCTGCCCACACCCCTCCCAGTGTCCCTGGGTCATCTCACTCCTTCCCGCTCTAGGTGCATTTCACATGTCCCTTCTCTCCTCACCATCCACCCCTGCTTCCCTGTGCAGGACAAACCTTTACCGCAAACAAGGCTCAGTGCATGGATTGTGCACACTACAGTGTGCACGGCTCGGTGGGGCAGGTTGTGGGCATGGTGTGCACACATTTTGCCAGCTGGGAGAGGGCTGAGGTGCAGCTTCTGAGACTCAGACTCCCCCAGGGAGAGGTCAGGCTCAGGCGGCAGGGAGGGGCCGACACCCTGGAAGGGACAACGGCCACACCAAGGGACTTTCCCCTCTCCAGAATGAACATCTCAGGGGGCTTCAGGTTCTAATGGGCCAGGCTGGGAGGATGGGACTCCACTCAGGAGGGGCTGGGGGCTGATTCAGGTGAGGGGGAAGAGAGTGTAAGGTCACTGGCTCCTGGAGGCCGGTCACTGACAGCCTGCGCCCCCTCGTCTTGGTGTGGACCCCCTGCAAGCCATCAAATGCAGGGATGTCCTTCATGGAGGGGCTGTAGCAGGGTGGACAGAGCAACCCCTGAGCCCAGAAAGTTCCACACCATCCCATCCACAGAGGGCAAGTCTCTGCTCTCCCGGACCAAGGGGCCACCTTTCATGTGGAGTCTTCAGATAAGAGGACCACCCCAGGGCCCTCAGCCACCCAGGTGGCTCCTTGTTTCAGGTGGCTCCTGTCCCAAATAGAAAAAAGTACAATGAAGAGTATAGACAGGATCCATAATCTCACCACTATATCCACCTCCCCTAACTCCCAGGTCTGGTTCCTTGGGTTTGAGTGTGGATCAAACTGGGAAATTTGATTTTGGCTTTTCATGGCATTTCCATCACCCTTCCGACTCTCCAATGTCCACGCTGGAAGGACTAACTAGCTAGAGATCACCCGGTTAGTTAACCTCCTGTATTTATAGAGGGGCAGGAACTGAGATGGGGAAGGAAGGAGGAGCCCCAGGCCTTTGACCCTTCCTCGTGCACCTCAGCATCAGCTCTGCTCTGTCCCCTCACCCTCACCTGGAGCATGTGTCTTGACTGGATCCCCATCCTGCACCACCCTCTGCCACAGGCCATCGTCCACCAGCTCCCCAGCCCAAAGAGTTAAGGATGGCAAGAACAACTACAAGAGCCATTATTTATGGAGTCCTTGCCCTGTGCCAGCAAAGAGTTAATTATCTCACCGAGTAAGAGAGAGGTTCCAAAAGTAACCCATTTTACAAATGAAGAAACTGAAGCCCAGAGAGTTAATCTCATGGCCAGGGTCTCTGAGGTAGGAAGAGGTTACATCCAAGATATGAATGTAGACCCGTAAGTCTGGAATCTCATAATAGCACGTATGCTTTGGGACTAATCAGTAAAAAAGTTTATAATCATGAGATTGGATTTGAAAGTTGGAGCATAGCATACATGCCAGCAAGTACAGAAATCATCCTTTCATCGATCCGTGAATTATCCAAAGGGAACACAACCGCTAACCAGTACCCACAAAAAATAGAACATGACTAGCCCTCCAACGGCCCTCTTATGTGCTCCTCCCAGGTCACTGTCCTCTCTCCCCCAAGGGGAACCAATATTCTAACTTCTGAATTTGTTTTTCTTGTCTTTGAACTTGATTTAAATGGAATCATACAGAGTGTCTTCTTTGGTGTCTGGCTTCTTTCATTTTGCTTGTAAGATTCATCAATATTCTTGAATGTGGCTGTAGTTAATTTTTATTTCTGTATAGTATTCCACTATAAAACATATAACCCATTTTATTTATCCATTTCACTACTAATGCGGAATGGGTTGTCTACAATTTGATGACATGCCAAAAAATGGTGCTCTGGACATCTTGCACATCTTTTGGTGAACATATGAACATATCTGTGTTGGGTATATACCCAAGCGTGGAATTGTTGGGTCATGGAGTATGTGTACGTCCACCTTTAGGAGATACTACCAAAGAGTACCAAAGCGGATTAAACAGTTTGCACTCCCAGCTGTGTACAAAAGTTCCAGTTGCTCCGCATCTCCACCAACGCTTGGTGCCATCAGAGGTTTGATTTTAACCGTGCTGGTGTATGTGTAGTGGTAGCTCATTGTGGTTTTAATTTGCATTTTCCTCCTGAGTAATTACGTGGAGCCCTTTCCCATTTCATTGTTCCCATTTGGTTATTTTTTTTTTGAAGTGCCTAGTGAAATCTCCCCTTTTATTCTCGTGGATTGTCTGTAATATTTTAATAAATTTATGCAAGTTAGTTAAATATCCTATATGAGAGTCTTGTGTCAGATAAATACATGGCAAGTGTTTATCCCCTTTGTGCCTGCCCTTTTTCCTCTCTTAAAAGTTTCTTTTCACTGACAGTTCTCATTTTTAATAATTTCCTGTTTATCTTTTTGTTCCTTATCTTTACTATTCTTTGTGTTCTGTGAAATCATTGGCTGCCCCAAGATCTTGAAACTGTTTTTCTAAGGTACTTACTAGAGAAGTTGTTGTAAAAACCCCCGTTTAGATTTAAAATCCACCTGGAATTGATTTTTTTGGTACAGCCGGTATGGAAAACAGTGTTTTCTCAAAGATTAAAGATCAGAGTTTTCTCTAAAGATTACAGATGGAACTCTCATATGATGCAGCAATCCCACTACTTGGTGTAGTTTCAAAGGAAATGAAATCAGTATCTTCAAGTCATATCTGCCCTCCCATATTCACTGCAGCACTTGTCACAATGTTACCGAACCAAAATGGGTTCCCTATTTGGTGAGTTGAAATCAAAGCCTTTACTAGAAGTTGTTCTCACACAATGTACAATTCATTTGCAGCAAATAAGGGGACCATAGGGACTCACTTCCAAAGCTGTGGCTCTCTCAGCAAAGGAAAACAAGTGCCTTTCATTTTTGATAGGGAATAAATATTCAAAAGGAAAGTTTCGTCATCAAGTATAGAGGTGAGTATAAGCTAGCCCAGGCGTAGTTTGAAAACATGCTTTCACCTAGATTTCATGTTATGCTAATAAGGCTTAAGCTCCTCCTGGGGTGGAGATCTTAACATTAAAATGAAGCAAAAGTAACTTTGGAGACTTCTTGGCCCATCTGTGCAGGCGTTGCTTTTGCAGTGGGGTTTGGACTGGTTCAGGGTGGTTGGTGATTGCGTCTCTTAATGTAACTGAGAAACAATTTTGAGAAAGAGTTAAGGGGCCGGCCTGGTGGCGTAGTGGTTGGCTTTGGACGCACTGCTTCAACAGCCTGTGGTTCGCAGGTTCGGATCCCTGGTGCCGACCTATGCACCGCTCATCAAGTCATGCCATGGCAGGCGTCCCACATATCAAACGGAGGAAGATGGGCACAGATGTTAGCTCCAGGCCAATCTTCCTCAGCATAAAGAGGAAGATTAGCAACAGATGCTAAGTCACGGCTAATCTTCCTCACCAAAACAACAAAAAAGAAACAGTTAAGTGCTTTCGAAACTGCCTTTGAATTACTCGGGGCAGTTAGTTGGTGACAACAATAGCCAAGATATGGACACAACTTAAATGTCTGCTGATGGATGATTGAATTAAGAAACATTACATATATCTACAATTAAATATTATCCAGCTTTAAAGATGAGAGAAATCCTGCCTTTTCTGACAACACAGTTGAACTTGGAGGACATTATGCTAAGCATAATAAGCCAGACACAGAAAGACAATCACTGCATGATCTCATTTACACGTGGAATCTAAAAAGGTCAAACTTATGGAAACAGAGAGTGGAATGTACCTACAAGGGATGGAGGTTTGTGGCTGCGAGGGGAATGAGAAATGTTGGTCAAAGGGTACAAACTTTCAGTTATAACATGAGGATGCTTTCAAGATCTAATATAGAACGAGGTGACCAGAGTTAATAATAATGCATTGTATACTCAAGAAAATTGATCTTAAGAGTTCTTAGCATTAAAAAAAGGGGGAGTTATTACAGGAGGTGACGGAACTGTTCATTAGCTTGATTGTGGTATTCATTTCACAATGTGTACATACATGAAAACATCACATTGTACACCTTCAATATATACAACTTTTCTTTGTTAATCGTACCTCAATACAGCTGGAAAAATATTTGTGCAGACTTCAGAAAATGCTTACGAATTAATGTGAATGAGGAAAACAAGAAGTGAAAGCACAAATGCAGCAGGGCCTGGCAGAAAATTTGCCAAATGTTACCCGTGGGTGATACTGGCCTAGAGCAAGTTGACTCGAGGGAAGCCGTGTTGTAACTTAGAGTAACCTCTGACTAGCTCACTCAAGCTCTGTGTGTTTTACCTTGCACGTAGCCTAGCAGATAAACAGATCTGGGAAATAATCCTGGCTGACACACCTACATCCCAAGAGTGACAGATGATAACTTTATTCTTTTGAGTTTCTTAGGAACATGACGACCTCCTCAGGAAGAACATCTATGCCAGCATCCATCATCGATGACAACTGAAAGACCTGGTGTGATGTCTCCAGTCGCCGATGCCAGATGGTCAATGTTCCTGAGCCCCCTCACAGCCCACTAGTCCCTATAGAACTGCCACAGATTATGTGCCTGTTTAGGATGGTCTCTGGGACAGGAGTCCATCATCTTCCGATTTTGCTAGCTAATCGAGTAAATCCCTTTCCTGACCACCAACTCATCTTGTGATTGATTGGCTTCAAGGTTGCAGCAAGCAGAAGGAGCCTTTGCTCGGTTACACGGGCAGGGATTAGCAGTGATTATTAATTTCTTCTTTACACCTTTCTCAATTTCTCACATTTTTTAAAAGCACATTCACTTCACCAGGAGAAAACCAGCAGCAATTGTGAGTCACAACAAAAGGTGGAGAGATGAGAGTGTGCACCCCTATCCCTCCTGGCCCCAGGAGGGCTAGAGGGAGAACAGTGGGCAGTGCAGGCAGCCCTGACCCTGCTTGGCCCAGGGTCTCCTTCCCCAGAGCCTTCTAGGTGTCCACCAGGCCCCACCAGTGTGGCTGCAGAGCTCCTGCTGCAGGTGGCCCCCATCAGGGTGAAGCCCAGCTGAGTTGTGGCCTCTGACTGACCAGCAGGACCTGGTTTGTGTTCTTGGTCACAGGTGGGCAGGACAGAGGACGTTTGGTAGCTCAGTTGGAGAGGAGTGGTGGGAGGCTGGACAGGGGCTGGGGCAAAGTAGAGCAGGGGCCTGGGAGGGAGTCCGAGCAAAGGAACCAAGGGTTGGCCAAGGGGCGGGGCTATGTCTGAGAGATGCTGAGGAGCACAGTGGGGTCAGTGGGGCTCAAGGAAGCTGCCCAGGGTTGACCTTGACAAGAGTCTCCCTCAAGGTCACACAAGGCCCCAGACACTTGGCCTTCAACCCAGCTCCAAGGCCAAGGGGATCCTTTCTTAGAGAAGGTGAAAGGACCAGAGCACTCTGGGGCTCTAAGTGTTTCAAAGTCTTTATTAATATGCTCCAAGTGCAGAGTGCCCATGCCCTCAGGGACCAGCCACCTGTGCTGATTAGGAGCACCTTCTTTATCCCCAGTGAATAAGCGAGGTCAGAGCTAGAATGTCCTTCCCCAGTTTTCCCAGGGGTTCTTACCTGGGCACCCTGGGTGTAGGTTGGGGGTGGCGACAATTTTCAGTCTGTGGCATGTTCTGCCTCCTTAAATGACAGTGGTCTCCCCCGTTCACTGGCAAAGCCCAAAGAGCCTCCACACAGTTCCAAAAACCCGGGAGACACGGTCCCACCCAGGGCAGTGTTAGAACCCGGCCAAGCTCAGCAGGTAGAAACTCCAGGAACACTTTTCCTGACCCTCAGTTCCACACCAGGTGTACTTGCTAGCTGAAGGAGGGCATTGGTGACACTTTTTGCACCTCCAATTCCCCAGTATGACATGGGGACAATGCTGCTCCCAGGGTGGGGATTCTGTGCCGTTGAATGAGATCAGTGCACGTGGAGCAGGCAATGTAGTGGTAGTTGTCAAGGTGAGTAGAATCAACAAAGGGAGGGCAGATATGGAGACACGATTGCACCTGCTCCTTCAACTCTCCTAAGGATAAAATGTGGTAAAATTTATGGCTTCCCACTCATCTAAAATACCAGCGCCCAAATTGAGCCCCTATCCTGTCCTCCCCACAGCCCTGTGAACTCTACTCTGGGCCATTCATGGGACCAGGGAGTTCTGGGACTCAGGGCCAAGGGTTTCCCAGAGATTTCTCATCTGGGTGGTGGTTAGGGAGGTCCCCGCTCCCTTCTGCTCTGTGCTTGGTGCAGGACACGTGAGGCAGCCCTGAGCTGGACCATCAGTGATCTGAGGCTGTTCTCCTTCACTCTGCTGGGCTGACAAGGGGACCTGCATCTGGCAAGCTCAGCCATCTGCGCAGGGGTGGAAATCCCACATCAGCAAAATGCCAGGGCTGCCAGTGCCATTCTCTGCTTCACGCCTCAGCTCTCCTGGGCACCGCCATCTTGCATGAACTTAGCCCTCACTCCCCAGTGGAAGAGCCCATGGCCACGTTTCCTACTGGCTGAATGCAAAGGCACTGAGGGCAGCCAATGGCTCAGGGAGGCCTTAGGAGTGCGTCCTATTGGTGTTGAGCATCTCTGGGCCCTGGCTGGACAGACACGTGCACGGGAGGGCAATGGTGTTCCTGTGCCCGGCTGCCGAGAGACGGGGTGGGTCAGTGACTGGAGCGCCCACCTGGGCTCCCGGGTGTGTCTTTGCCTCTGTGCTTCTCCCTGGTGAGGAAAGCTCAGACCCTCTGCACAACCCTCATGCCTCACCCATCCCTGCCCCATCCCTGTACATTCCAGAGTGGTGAGAGCTCAAGGAGAAGAGAGGAAGGGATGAGGGAGCCCTGACCACCCCTTGTCCCTCACCCCCAATTAGAAAAATGTGCTCTGGCTCAAACGTCAGCATGGCCTCCCCTGGTTCCCAAGAAACCCCTTTATCCCTCAGCCCCCAAAGCTAATCCATTAGAGACGTGCAGTGCCACCTCTGCACCTCGTTCCTCCACGGGGGTCTCCAAAGCCCCCCAGCAGGTGTTGCCCATGCCACTGCCCTCAGCCCAGGGCACACATCTTAGCTGGAGAGGCATGTAGAAATCTCCTCCCCAAGATTCAGGGGGTCGAGAGCCCCTCAAGAACCAGCATTCTCCCCCTCCCACCAACTCCAGGCCACAGGTCCCTTGAGGAGAAGGAGGGAGCCTGGTGACCCAGAGCTGCCCACTGTGGCCTCCCACACCAGGCAACACGGCCTCGGGGACCAATGTAGTGTCCAGAAGAAGATGACTGGTCTTGTGGGGCTTGTCCACTCTGAGGGGACAGAGGAGGCCACGGAGGTTAGGAGAGAAGGCTCTGGGGAGATAGGAAGGGCCAGGCCCCCACCCCAAGCCAAGGCACCATTTGCCTGATAATCAAAGATGAACTGGCCCACCCACCTGGCAGCATTTCCCTGGAAGAACTTTAGGAGTCCCACGGCCACCCTGGGCCGCCTATCTGAGCCTCTGGATCTAGAGGTGGGGACAACTAGGGCCCTTGCCAGCCCCAGCGAAGAGAGGAGCCTTGGGGAGCACCCACATGAGAGCAGAGCACTCCAGCCCCGTGAGTGAGGAATTTTTGATGCCACTCTCTGAGTGGACACTGGGCAGGGGTAGGAAGAAAATACCCCCAATATATCTGTGCCTACTGTATGCCAGGGCAGGGAGCAGCCAGTCACTGCTGTCACATCCATGGAGAAATGAAGTTGGTGTGGCTTCGTGAGTGGAACCTGGGGGAGGATGATGGAGTCTCCCAGCAGTGGAAAGACATGAGCTTTGGCCTTTCAGGTTCCTGGATACTGTGCTGAGGGAGGGGCAGCAGCCCTCCATTCACAGAGGCCTCCTGGGAGGGGAGAAACCAGGGTGGTGGATGGTGGTCAGCCCAGCAGAGGGCAGGCTTGGGAAGAGTGGCGGGGCTGTCCTGAGGGGAGTGGAGCCCTGCTGAAGGAAAGACCTCTTCCTACCTCTCAGAGCTCATCTGGCTCTTTTCTTTCTTTCATTTTCAAATTAGAGGCAGCAAAAGGACAAGCTTAACTGTCTCTCATCCCCTTTCCATACCTTCAGCTCTGATGTCCACTCATCCTATGAAGCCTGCTCTCTTGGGAAGGTAAAGGCAGGAGCTGGTGGCTGAGGCAGCCTCTGGCCTTGAGGCAGGCGGCACCAGGAGTGGCTGGAGTGGAGGTAGGAGGCTGCGGCACGGCCCATGGCGTCTGTGGGCAGCCTGGTGATGAGGGAGTTTGTGGCTCTTGCTTCAAGAGGGTGGGAGGCTGAGAGAGTCAGGAGTGCAGGTGGCCCCTGCCCTCGGGTCAGGACAGTGTTTTGTGGACAGTCACACGTGTGTTAACACACACATGTTAGGTGTGAGCATGTGCCGTGTCATCCACATTAGTGTGTGTGTGAGCACACGTGTGCAGAGCCCAAATCCTAGCTGAGGGACTGACTCATCCAGTATTTTGAGGCCTCGGTAGCACTCTTACCAGGGGGCCACATGTGGAGTTGATGGTGGTGTGGCAGGCCTTGCATGCAGGACTGCCCCAGCCTACTTGACTGTGTAAATCTGCTCTGTGAAGGGGGCAGAGTTGTCTCCAGCAAGGGCTCTGCTGTGCTCTGCGAGGCCTGGCAGTCCATGCAGCCCATTCAAGACCTGCTGAGCTGGCTCTTCAGAAGCATCCAGTCCTGAGTATACTGTTCACAGGGAGAGGTTTTGGGTGCTGGTGCCCCCTCGCCTACTGGGGCTCGTCCCTGAAGAGGGTCCAGCAAGTTGGAGAAGGGGTGGGAAGGGGGTTTGAAAAATAGGCCAAATTCATGTCCCAAGTCACAGGTCAAGCCCAGTGAGTCTCCGTGTCCCCTGCCTCAGTTTAGCTATTCAGGAAATGGTCCAGGGAAGAACTGAGCAGGGTTGGCTCCAAAACTGGGGTCAGGGGGTAACAAACAAAAGATCCTGCTCTATGCCAAGATCATTTCTGTTACCCTGAGATGGGGTGAGGGGATGTTGGGGGTATAGTGGGATTCTGCGGTGCCTTACCCTGCCCAGGACCTCATCTTCGGGGTTCTGGCCCTCACCTGGCCTGCCCTAGGTCACCAGCAGTAGCAGTGGCACTTACATCTGTCCCAAGGTCTGGAGAGGGGAGAACTGGGCAGCCTTACACCCTGGTGGGGACCCTCACTCTTTCTTGAAGAAACATGAAACCCTCAAGATTCATGTACTGTGTGATGGAGAGAAACAAATACCAATTGTTCCCCCCAAAAAACAATGTATTTTGTACTTTGTAAAGTGTTAATTAAAACGGAGAAAAATATCATGTTGGCTGAGGGCGTCTGATATTGTGTTGCTCCAGGGCCACATCTCACCTCGTTCCTTCTCCATTCCATGGTCGAGGAACATGGCCAGGGGCTGGGAGGAAGGCAGAACAACCTTCCCGTCCACACCCAGCATCTGAGAGAGGACACATCCCCAGGGCAAGATGGGCTGTATTAGTTACCTGATGCAGGTTAACAAGTTGCCCCAAATGCAATGGATTAAATTGATTGTTTACGTGTCACGGTTTCTGTGGGTTAGGAATTCAGGAGCAGTTTGAGCAGCTGGCTCAGGGTCCCTCAGGATGCTGCGATCATCTGAAGTCCTGGCTGGGACTGCAGGATTTACTTCCCAGGTGGTTTATTCACAGGGCAGGCAAGTTGGGCTCAGCTGTTGGCAGGGAGCCTGTTCCTCTCCACATGGGTCTCCCCATGGGGCTGCTTGAGTGTCCTCACAATACAGTGCCCGGCTTCCCCCAGAGCAAGGGATTCAAGGGCCAGTATAGGAGCCAAAATGGTTTTTTGGCCCCGAACCTCAGAATTCACACCCCTCTGCCTCCACCATACTCTGTTACCATACAGCCCTGCTCTGATTTGACAGAGGAGCAGAACACACAAGGGTGTGAAACCAAGAGGCCAAGGTCACTGCTGCCATCTTGGAGACTGTCTACTGTGCCCACCATTCCTCCTAAACCTCTGGCAGAGGTGGGTGTGGGGGTCAGGGGGCCTGCGGAGCAGGACAGGGCCTTGCTGGTGGCAGGGGGAGGATCAGGGGCTGGATCCTGGGCCACAGGGCTTCTGGCACAAGCCTGGAGCCCTGCTGTGGATGTCACACCCCCAGGAATGTCCTTGGTGCTAGAAGCCCAGGAGCTGATGCCTCCCGACAAGATACCTTAGGGGCACGAGGGAGGGCTCCATGCCCAGCGTCCCTCCCACAAGGGCTCTGGCATTTGGTTCCTGTCCTTTTGACAGGCAGGCACTTGGGATGCCCAGGCAGGACAGAGGTCTTGGACCTTGGACACCCTTCACTGCCCCTCTCTGACATTTTCCACGGAGGGCTGGTGTGAGAAGGGCAGCGCTGAAGACCTGAGCCTGCACTGAACCCCCCAACCTCCATCCTCACCAGCCACACTCCTGTACGCAGGAAAAGCAGACATGGTGATTGAAGGGAGTGACAATGGCGCTGAAGCTTTCTCACCACCCTGAGCCCAAGAAAGTTCTGGATGCCGTGAATGCTTTCCCTTCTGGGGTCTTCAGACTGCGCCCCCTCATTCCTTCAGAGACCCCATTGGAGCTAGGACATCCACGGGGACTCTTGATGTCCCCCAAAATCTCAAAAGTTACAAAGGCCTCCAGATCCCGACCTCACTTTCCCGCCACTCATTCACAGTCACTGTCACTCGGGCAGTTCTGGACCTTGTGCCAGGTGCTAGGGACCCCGAGGAACCTGTGGTGGCCCCTGCACCTGAGTCTCTCTAAGAGGTGAGAAGACAGGGAAAGGATCTATTCCAGGGAGTGCAGGGCCAGGCTAGACCACAAAGGTGTGCTGTGCCCACGGGTAGGGTATGACCACTGTCCAGCAGTAGGGGGCAGACCAAGAAGCCAGGACATTAGGGTTGAGCTTGGTAAGATGGGCACCCGGCAGAGGGAGGAACAAAGTCGTAGAGGGCCAGAGGGAACCTTGGCTGGAATGGAGGAGTGCGGCGGGGGAGGGAGGAGTGGATGGGGCAGGTAGGGGATGAGGCTGAAATGCAAGGTGGGTGCTCAGGTCCGCCAGGGGCCTCACCCTCCTACAGGCCATGGGGAGCCACTGAGGAATTCCACGCAGGCAACCAAACTTAGCATCTGAATGGTGATCTGGGTTATGAAGAGGGCTGATAGGAGGAGCAAAGTGGGACTGCCAGGGTCCTGGCCTCAGTTCTCAGGAGGGGTCCCTGATGGTTCAAGTGTCTTCTGTGTGCAGAGTTGGGGTGGTGGGGGCAGTGGCACATGCAGGAGACCAGCAGATATCCAGCCAACCCTCAGAATCATGAATTTGCCCCACGCCCAACCAGGGTATAATTCCTCCTGGAGCAGCTCTGGCTGGTTCTTGGAAGGTTCTCACCGCAGCTCACATTCAGATCCCTGGGGGGTTACCCATGCCAGGACTCCACCCCCAAGAATCTGATTCAGTTTCTCTTCGATGAAATATCGGTTTAAAACCTCCCCCACCCTCTTTCAAAAGGTAACATAAAGAACTCGGCCACAGGAGGAAAGAGCAGCTTCTGTGGTCACATGGCCCCCCTGGTTTTATCATGTGACATTCCACTGCGGGAGTGGGGGGCTCATGATGGTGAAAACGAGCTCTCCGAAGGGAATGTGTGGGATGAGATCGAGGGGGTGGTTGCACCACATAGACAATACGCTAAAACCACTGAATTGTACACTTTAAAATTGGCTTATGTCATGTGACTCACATGTCAATGTTTTAAAAATATCGATGTGGTAGAAAAACCAACAGGAATGGATGCTGGGCATGAAGGATGGCCAAGAAAGAATGTGAGTTATTCTGACACTCTTGAGGGTTAAAGGAAGTCCATATTCAACATGGTGGAGGCAGCACAGAGAAGGAGGAGGAGGACGGATGCAAGAACCCGGAGCTCCAACCTCGCAAAGGTTGATGGGGGAGCATCTCATTTGAGCTGTTTTTCCAGGAGCTCTGGACCTGAGCTGATCCAGCGGGAAGCTGTGCAGCATCAGCGAGACCCAGGCCCATCTGCCACCCTGATGAGCATGGGGCACCGGGAGAGTCCTGATGTCCAGGGAGAACCTCGGAGAAGCAGGCAGAGCCTCTTAGGAACCTGTAGGGAACAGCCCGAGTTGTTTTCAGGGAAATCAATACTCGGTGTCTTGGACTCAGGGTCATTGAGCATGTCATGAATTACGTGGTAAAAGTGTCCAAACTTAAAAAATTAAATGAAGGCCCCAGTGATCCCACTCCTTAGGTATACACTCGAGAAAACTGAGAACACGTTCACACAGACACTTGTATGCGAATGATCCAAAAAATAAAATGCTGGGCCAATGTAAAACTCATACATGAAGTTCTCGCATTATTCATAATGGCCAAAATGTGGAACCAGCCAAATGTCCACCAAATGTTGAATAAGGTACATCAAAACAATCAATCAGTAACCTCCCAGATGATTCTATCATACAGGCAAGGTTGAGAAGCTCAGGGTGAGGTGTTGAATCTGCCCAAAGGAATCCCCTCATGAACACGGCCTCCTTCGGCTGCTCTGGGGGCAGGCAGCCTCATCTTGATTTCCTAGTTTGAGGCCAGACTCATGAGAGACAGCCAGCCCTGAGATGCGCCAGCTGGAATGAATGCATGCTTCTCACCACCGCATCCCCAGCACCTGGCAGCTCCTGGCATACAGTTGGTCAGGAACAGGGACCCAATCAGGCCTTTGCTTCATCTTCAGTGTTCTCTCGCTGTAATGAAGGTGGATGACTGCAGCTGAGGAACAACTTCGTGTCACAACCCTGAGCCTGTTCACTTTCCATCTCTGAGGGTGGATGCACACGTGGCATTTTTCTGATAGGCACAGATTCCTGTGCTCTTCTCTGGCAATTCAGCTGGCACCACGCTACCAGAGTGACAGAAAGACCAAGTCTCTCCGCTCCTCATGGGCAGCTCCCCCACCAACTACATCCCACCTGTTTGCCTCCCTAGCAAGACAATGGACTCCTGGTTCGAGGAGGTGACCACACTCTCTGGATTATTCCTTTTAAACTTGACTGCTCAGCATGCCCTCAGTGTGGCCCCTGAGAAAAGCACAGCGAGAGGGACTCCAAGCACTGTATCCAGCTCAAGCTGAATCTGGGATGCTCCGTGTGAAATATCAAGGTTTGTGTGGAAGAAAGGCTGGGTTTCTTGGTCGTCACAGCATGAGCGTCTGAGGGTAGCTGGGTGACGCACCCTGGGAGAGAGAAAGGCAAGTGTGGGGTCCTTTGGGGAGGGGATACATTCCTGGGGCTCAACCACGGGGCAGGACAGGCCCCAGGACAATGGCTGCCTCACAGATCTACCCCGGTGCTGAGGCCGCCAAGGCCATCTGAAGTGGTCTGTGGGAACATCAGGCTGCACGCTAGGCCGAGGCAGCTGAGCAGCTCCCATGCAGCCCCTGCGGGGAGAATGACCCTCAGAAGGTGTGAGTAACTCTGCTGCTGGTCAGGAGGTGCTGGGACCTGAGCGTAATCTGCGAGAGAACATTGTGGATCTTCAGAAACGCAGCCCGAGTGTCTACCCTGTGCCAGATGCTCAACGAGACTGTTACCTGCTGTGCCAAGTCAGAGCACTCTTCCTGCCGCACGGTTCTCAGCGTCTGACTGTCACATGAACACAGTGAGTGCACAGTAGGTGTTTCCTGACCTCCTGAAAATGTGAGCCAACCACATATTCAAGAAACAAGCGTGGTCAGGACAGGACTCTCCTGAGTGAGCTAGGGGCGGACCTGACGAGAACAGCAGGCCGAGTGTTTTTTATTCACTGATGTCAGGGTCTGTGTGTTAGCAAGAGCCCCTTCTCCAGAAATCATCATGGAGTGGCAGCCTGCACGTCCGGCGGGGGCTCAGGGGATGGAAGACGGAGACCCAGGCCCCTGGCAACGACTGTACACTGAGGGAGACGGTGGTGGCCACCGTGTGACAAGAGTCCCTCCACCATCTCAGGCTGTGCCTGCCACTCGAGCTCTGCACTGGCCTCGCTCCTTCCCCAATATAGGTGGAATGACAGAGTCTGAGTGTAAGAAGACAGGACGGCCAGGTGACACGTCACAGTGGCCCGTGGTCACTGCATTCAGGGTGTCCTCACACACTTGCTGAAGTGACAGGAGCCCGGAGCCTGCCAACACTGACTTTTCACAGGAAAAAAGGATAAATCACACAACCAACGTACTGTAGAAGCTTTCTGTCCATGTGTGTCAAATGTTGGGAGTGTCAGAGGCCTTGTTGCAAATTTCTCTGAAGATGAAACATATTTGTAAAACTACTGGAGTAAAATAATGACGATCTGGCAATGACAAAAGACTTAATATGATAATGTAATTACAAGGAAATTTGGTTATTTTATAAGCCACATTTTAAGATAACGACTAGAATTATACCAGGACATATCAGATTTTAGGAATTTTATATAATTTTTAGAATACTGAAAACATGCTTATTTTCATCAAACCAACAAACTTAAATAAGCTTTCATTTACTAAAGATGATATCATGTTAAGTTGAAAAACATTTGCTTTAGTTTCCATTACATTTAGAAACAATTTATATAAATGCTTACTTTAAGCCTACTAATGGAGCTCTTTTAGAAATTACATCATCCAGATGTAGAAAAATATCACATATATATAACGCGTACACATAGACATACATAGATACACAGACAGACACAAGCAGAGACCTTAAATGGTTTTCGTTAAATGTTTCCTATGAATCAGGTAAAATACAAAACTCACTAATTTAAAAAAGAATAGTTGGATCCAAACTGTGTTTCTGGCAGTATTAAACAACTCTATTAATTTTTAATTTAAGTTTCCCATTGACTGTTTAAGGGAATAACGTTAAGTTTCCCAGAAAATCTCTCATGATCTCATTAACTCTGAGAGGGGCTCATACTGGGCCCCTCTTTGAAGGTCGATTATGCGGGTGTCTGTAAAGCCATAATTTAATAGACTTTTAGGTACCTTTTATAACTTAATTTTTTATTAGCTTTTTGCAACCAAACTTTCAGTAGGGCTCTTTTGGAATTTTGAAGGCTTCGCTTTTAAGTGCACATCTTAAGCAATCTTATCTAATTAGATCATTCCTTCTAATGGCCAATGTAACACCCCTGAAGCTGGTGGCATTTTGGTAGGACCCTAGCCACAAATGGAGTTCAACCCATATTTCTGTCCAACCATACCTGACTGCAAACTGGGTGCAACCCGCAATTCTGTCTGACCATATTTTGGGGCGCCCAACCTGATGGTTACTAAGCCAAGCTCTCAGGACACAATACAAGCGTAGCAAGATTTTGCTGTTGTTTTAAATATTTACAACATCTGGAACCTTTAGTTTTTGAGCAGGTGTGCTGGAAGGTGGCATGCTTAACTCTTTAGAGATTAAAGATTGCATTTAATCTGTCTGTTCCACGGTTCTCAAATCTAGTGCACAAAAAGACAAGTTTCGGAAGCTCAAAGGAGCCCCAAAGTGGCCAGTGTAATTTTAAATTATCCCAGGTTATCTTGATCCAAAGATTCAGCCTATTACAGCTATCCTTATTTGGTTAAGTACTTGCAAGTAAAGGCTCCATACATATTGTACACAGAGCCAGCCAGAGTTCCAGTGGGTGGGTACCCATCTGGCATTGTTGGCTTTGAAAGTGTGGTTTCTCATTTTCTTTTAGTTTCATTTTAATATAACGTCTGAACAATTTCTAAGGACAGTGTAGCTGGTCAAAACTGTGCTGCTTGTGAGAGTCACTTCCTAAAAGGTGATGAACACTCTCTCACGTGTCTTAGCTTCTCCTGCGGACAGTCTACAACTACTGTAGGGGTGCAGAGCACTGGATGAACAATCCTTGTGTGCGGGTCCCTCGACAAGCCATTAATTATTTAAAGTGATTGATGGTTACTGAGTTCCCAATGGGACTGCCGCATGTCATGGAGATTGTCCTCAGACACTTACACCAGGTTCTCAGTCACCTGAGAACAACTTGTGGCTGGAAAGAGCAAGTGCCCCTTTTCTTCAGAACAAAACAAATTCAGTCTCTCATTTTGCTGTCAGTTTGTTAAGACTTTATCAATATGTCTCTTTTTCAATTGAAAGCCAAATTAAAGAGGTCAGCTAACCCAGTTCACTCCAAACTTCCCTCTTGGTTGCCCTTACCTAGGAAATGTCTCCCTCTTGGCTCCCCTCATCTAGGAAATGTTCCCCCAGGTTCCTCTTACCTAGGAAGAGTACCAACACACCCTGAAGATGTTGAAGTCTTTAGACCCAAAACAGCTGGAATAACAAGTCAGGACTGTCAACTTAAATAAGGAGGTCCAGATTTCGGGTGAACTCACCAGAGCACATGAAGAGTGCAGTGAAGCTGGGGGGAGGAGGGGTGGTGGAGTGCAACGGTCCCCTGTGGTACCAGTGTTGGTTGAAAGTAAGCTCCACCTGGCCTCAGGTGGGTGTCTCAGAAGTCCCTTCGTGGTTGCCAGGAAAAGGTGCCGTAAATAATCAATAATCATTCTGTAGCACAAAGTTTTATTTGAGCCCAATTTCATTTGAGGACTCTAGCCAGAGCACATCTTTGCAAGGGAAGAAAGCGCAGTGAAGAAGACTGGTTTTCAGCAGAGTTATATCCCATTTCCAAAGATAGAGACACACATCAAGCATGACAGGTGCACATTCTCTCAAGGATTCAAGGAGATAGTTTGCTATTGATGAGCACATAGACAGCAAGTCACCATGGCCTCGGCGCTGGGGGAAATGAGGCATTCAGTCTTATCTTGAAAGGGTGCTGGCATCAAAGGAAGGGAGGGATGCTTTTTTGTCTTCAAAGAGTACATTCTTTACTTTAGGGTAACGATTAAAGCAGACAGACAGTGCATGTCTGACAAGCCATGAGTCAGGTTTCTTTGGTTCAAATAAATTTCAGGCCAAATCAGGTTCCAACCAGAATGTTTTCCACATATGTTTTCCTCATTAATGTGTTTGTTTCATTCTTACTTGCTCTTTTTGATTTTTCTTTATTGTTTAGTTCTTAATAATTATTTAAATTAAATGTTTCGATTTTTTTAAAATTTATGTTTTCCCATTTTAAATTGTACACTTTATGAGCATTAAGTACATTCACAATGCTGTGCATCCATCACCACTATCTGGGCTCAGACAATTTCACACTCCAAAAGGAAACCCTGTTCTAAAAGCACTCACTCCCCATTTATCCCTCAGGCCCTGGCCAGCCCTAATCTTTCTGTCACTGTTTTTTTTTAAATCTATTCTGGATGTTTCCTATAAGTGGAATCATGCCATAATTGGCCATTTATTTCTGCCTTCTTATTTTCACAGGGCCTGATAGGTTTTCCTTTTCTGTTTTTATTTGAAATAGAATTTCTCTAATTTGATAGGAAAATCCCAGGTGGATTCTAGATTTGAGTATCAAATAAAGCCCTTTCGGTAAATATGTGCATAATCTTGGGGTACAGATTGCTGTTCTAACTGGGACACCAGAGCCAGAAGCCAGACATGAAACGCCTGTGGCCAAAACAAAAACAAGACAAGTGTAGAAAGCTGGAGCGACAAACCACAAACCGGAAAGCATTCCTCATAACCCAAGGCCAGGGAAAGGCTACACATCCCTCTCCTCCAAAAAATGCTTGAAATTCAGTATTTTATAAAGAGCAAACACACTCAACACCAATGAGAGGTGATACACGGGGGCAGCATGTGTCAGAGACGCTCGAGCTCCATGAGGGGGACACGCGCACATGGAGACACTGTGGAGAGGGCACTGGGCTCCATCAGATGGGCAGGGTTCCAGTGTGGTGACAACCCGCCCTGGTGACAATGTGAGGAAGCAGAGGCCCCAGCAGACTCCTAGAGACAAGTGTGAAAGGACACTCCTCTCTGGAGACCAGCCTGCAGGACCCATCGCAGTCCCCAGGGGCACGCCTGTGCTGGTGGTGCTGATCCCAGGACTTCATCCCACAGAAAGTCTGTACAGTGTGTGCACGTGTGTGCACATGTGTGCGTATGTGTGTGTGCACTTGTGGGTGTCAGGAACGGAGCATTCCAGGGTGTGTGCTCTTCTAGAGCCTGATTTGTCCAGGCATGGCCACCGCCAGGCAATCCTCTTCCACTTGGTATTTTCTCTGTCCTGGCATCAGAATTTATGAAGACCTCCTGCTTGGACCAGGGGCCATTTCCATTTGTTCACTCTCTGAATCGTGCTGAAGGGAACACCTGCAACCACAAATCTCTATTTAGGACAGAATCCATGACGTGGAGTTTCTGGGTCAAATTGTATACTGTTTTTAATGAATTGGCCACAGTTTCCAACACCAGAGGTCTCTTTGTCAGCTTTGAGCCTTCTTTGGGAAAGCAGGGCCACAGAGACCCTGAGGCTGGGACCTCATGGAGTGAGGGAGGAGGAGGAGCTGGCAGTGGATGTGATCAAGGTACTTGGGAGTGACCTGCCTGGCAGAAAATGTCCCACCCCTCAGCCCAACACCTGGCCCCACCCATCATGGTGATGTCATGGGCTAGTTCTCTCGCTGGTGCTAGAGCTGGTGCTGGAGCTGGCTTTAGCTCAAAAGATGGCTCTGATTCTAGAACTGGAGCTGAAGCTGGAGCTGGTTCAATCTCAGCAGCTCATGCGAGAGCCTGTGTTAGAGTTGCGCTATCTCTATAGCCGCCAGTATCTCTAACTCTGGGGAAGGTACTGGAGCTGGAACTACCTCCAGAGATAATCTAGACCTGCTTCTGCACTTTGATAAAGCTCTTGAGCTGGCTCCAACTCTTTCACTGGAGCTGGTGTAGAGTTATTGCTGTAAGTGGCTCTAACTCTGGTTCTCATTCTAGACCTGGTTCTTGTGGCTTTAGTTGTATAACCAGTCCTAGCTCTAGCTCTGTAGCTGGTGCTAAAACGGGTGGTGGATTGGTTTGTAGCTCTGGCACCGGATCCATCTCTGGAATTGGTGTTGGGGCAGATTCTGGTACTCAAGCAGCACAGGCTCTGGCTGGGGGGTTGGTGATAGAGCTGCCGCCATCTCTGAAATCGGTGGTAGAGCTGGTAGCACAGCATGATCTAGCTCTGATGTTGGTGCTAGAGCTGTTGTCAGAGCTGGTTCTTTCTCTTGAGCTGGCATTGGCTCTAAGTCTGCTACTGGTACCCAAGCCAGCTCTTGCTCCAGCACTTGTGGGGGATCTAGCTCTGCAGCTGGTACTAGATCTGTTGCTGGAGCAGGCTCTGCCTCTGAACTTGGTGCTGACTCTAGTTCTCGAGCTGGTGCCAGAAATGGCTCTAACTCTGGAGCCAGTGTTAGAGCTGATGCTGGAGCTGTCTCTTCCTTGGAACCTGGCACTGGCTGTAAACTAGCTTCAACTTGGTTCTCACTCTAAAGTGAACACTAGAACCATCACTGGGACTGGCACAGGAGTTGGTGATAGAGCTGCCTCTATCTCCAGCGTTGATGCTACAGCTAGTGTTCAAGCCAGCTCTAGCTCATGAGAGAACACCGGCCCTGACCCTGCAACTAGCACTGGAGCTGAAGGTGGAGCTTGCTCTATCTCAGGAGTTTGTGCAAGTGTGGGAGCTGGGGTTAGCTCTAGCTATGGAGCTGGCCCCAACTCTGGTGCTAGAGCTGTTGGTAGAGCTGGTGTTGGGGCTAGCTCTGGCTATAGACCCATCACTGGCTCTAGTTCTGGAGCTGGTAATAGAACTGGCTCGTGCAGTGGCTTGGGTGCTGAAGCTGGTCCTGAAAATGGCTCTGAGTCTGGAGCCTGGCTAGAGCTGGTTCCAGAGAACACTCAAGCTCTTGAGCTGCTGCTGGAGCTGGTGTTGGACCTGGCCCCAGCTTTTGACCATTTTCTGGAGTTGGCACTAGCTCTGTGGCTGGTACTACATCTAGCTGTTGGGCATGGGCAAGAAATGGCTCGAACTTCAGATTTGGTACTAGAGCTGGTGTGATGTCTGACACTGAAGGCGGTGCTAGCTATGGAGATGGTGGTGGAGCTGGCACTAGCTCTGGAGCTTGTTTTAGAGCGGGCACTGGTGCTTCAAGAGGACAAATGTTCAGCATCATGAATGCCTTTCCATGTGCCTTTCCAAAAACAGAAAACACCCCGCTGCCCTCCAGAGAAGCCCCAGCCCAAGGATCCAAGAAGCCTTCCAGGAAGCCTTCCCAGACTGTAGACAGTGTGCATGTATCAAATAAATTTTTTTCTTCTGTTCCTTATCTTCTTATCACAGAACATCATATGTAACTAGATGTATCAATAACAGTTAACTTCACATGATAGTATTTAAGTCATAGGATATCAAGGAAAGGAGTGCACATCACCCAAGAACTTTGCATCCTCCTTGGGGAGAGTATTTGTGTTTTGAGTTGTCCACAGGAGAGGGGTACCATGTTAGAGGGAAAAATGACTTTCTTCCTGTCCTTATTTGGAGATTAAATGCGGCTAAAGGAGCTGTGAGTGGGCGCCAAGTCGAGGGAGCGTGGGCTGTGATGGTTAGTCTTGTGTGTCAACCCGACCAGGCCATAGTATGCAGCTGTTTAATCAAACTGGATATTTAATCGCGTCTTGCTGTGAAGGTATTCTGTAGATGTGGTTAACACGTACAATTAGTTGACTTCAAGTAAAAGAGATTACTGTCAATAATTTGGGTGGGCCTCATCAGCTGACGGCCTTCAGAGCAAACACTGAGGTTTCCCAAAGAAGAAAATCTGCCTTGAGACTCCAGCATCTAGACACCTGACTGAGGTTCTAGTCTGCAAGCCTGGTCTACAGATTTTGGACTTGCCAGCCCTCATGAGCACATGAGCCAATATATTAAAATCAGTCTCACTCTCTCTACACATACATATACACACATCTGTGTGTGTGTGTGTGTGTTCACGTGCATATGTATCCTGTTGGTTGTTTTCTGGAGAACTCTGACAAACACAATGCTGAAATGCATTTGTCCTTCTTTTTTCCGCTTTAGAATCACTGTTCTTTAAGGGCTTCGGAAACTCAGTGCCATAGGAAGTTTGCAGACGAAGTGTCTGTCCAATCCAGACCTCGTACTGCATGTCGGGCTCTGCCGGCACTGCCTGGTAATTCTGAGAAAGCGTGGCTGATGCTTTCCTGCTGAAGACATGCAAATGACCCCAAAGGCCTCTTACCTGAAACCGGGCAAAATGTGGAACAGAAATCTCACCCTCGTGAGGCCGGCCGACAACAAGGTCAGCACCCAGACTCCTGTAAGAGAAAAGTGATACACGAGGCCTCAGAAAATTAACCAGACACCATATTTTCAGAATGTGGGCTTCCACGCCAGGAAGGTCTGTAAAGAATATGTCATATTTCCTTTAACACATTTCTTGAAGAAGTCATGTTTTTTGCCTATTTATTGTTACCTTTCAGCACACACACTTGATATATGCTCTTTCCTGCACAATCCTCTCCCTTCATGCTAAATGTTTTCACTCTACAGTCAGTAAAGACAAGAGAACACGACGGATAACGCAATCCAGAGGGAGCCACCACCCTCGGAATCACCATGAGTATGTGAATTTCTGTCGTCACCTGTTTGGAGTGGGCCCACCCCCCAGTTACACAGCAGCTAGGGCAGGGATGACGGGATCAAGAGGTCTAGACTAGTCATTCGACTGGCTTTCAGCAAGTATTTAATATGTGGGTTCTGGTTTGCCTCCAGAGAGGTTCTGTGTGTTTGTGTAAAGGAGAAAGATGGAGGAAGAGGGAAGGGAAGACGATTTCAGGGTTTAAAAGCTGCTGCAAAAGCTAATATCCACTAGGTGCAGAAAAACCATATGACAAAATCCAACACCCTTTCGTGATAGAAACACTCAAGAAACTAGAAACAGAAGGGAATATCTTGAGTCTCGTCCAGGGCATCTGTGAACAGTCCACAGCTCACCGACGTCATAGTCAGTGGGGAAAGACTGGAAACGCCACCCCTGAGGTCAAGAACAAGATGAGCATTGGCCACTCTTGCCACTTCTATGCTACATTTTACTGGAGGTTTTAGCCAGGTCAATTAGGCAAGAAAATGAAGTAAAAGGTATCTAGATTGGAGGGGATGAAGTAAAACTATCTCAATTCTCAAATGATGTGACCACATGTACAGGAAATCACAGAGAATACATGGAAAAACTATTGGAACTAAGAAATGAAATTAGCAAAGCTGCCGGATCCAAGATTAATTTAAAAAATTCATTGTATAGGAATATAAATTGGTGCAGCCACTATGAGAAAGAGTATGCAGATTCCTCAAAAAATTAAAAATAGAACTACCATATGATCCAGCAATTCCACTTATGAATATTTATCCAAAGGAAATAAAAACACTAACACAAAAAGATATCTGCACCCCACTGTTCATTGCAGCATTTATTTACAATAGTGAAGACACGGTAAGCAACCTAAGTGTCCTTTGATGGATGAATGGGTAAAGAAGATGTGGTGTAAGTATATATATATAACGGAATCTTATTCAGCCATAAAAAGGAAAGAAATCCTGCCACTTGCAACAACATAGACGGGCATTATGCTAAGTGAAATAAGTCAGACAGAGAAAGACAAATACCATATGATCTACTTAAATGGCGAATCTAAAATTAAACAAAAAACAAAAACTGAGCTAACAGATACAGGGAACAGCTTGGTGGTCGCCAGAGGCAGGGGTTGGGGGTTGGGCAAATGAATGAAGGGGTCAAAAGGTATAAACTTCCACTTAGAAAATAAATGAGTCCTGGAAATGTAACAAAAAACATGGTGACTATAGTTAGCAATAGTGTATTGTACATCTGAGAGATGCTAAGAGAGCAGATTTTAAACGTTCTGATAACAAGAAAAAAATCTGTAACTATGTGAGGTGATGGATGTTAACCAGACTTATTTTGTTGATCTTTGGTAATATATACATATATAGAATCATTATGTTATATGCCTGAAACTAATAAAATATCATATGTCAAGTTTTAAAATATCAATTTTATTTCTATATACTAGCAAAGGAAAATCTGACAATAAAAGTAATAAAATATGTTAATTTACAATAGCATCCAAAACAATGAAATAATTAGAAATAAATTTATCATAAGAAGTACAAGAGTTGTACAATGAAAGATAAAAAACATTATTGGAAGCAATTAATGAAGACCAAAATAAATGGAAAGACATATCATCTTCATGTATCCGAAGACTTGATACTATTAAGGTGGCAATACTCCACAAATAGAACTAGAGATTCAGTGGAATTCCAAGCAAACTCCCAGCTGCCTGTTTTTGCAGAAACTGACAAGCCAAGGCTAAAATTCATATGGAAATGCAAGGGAGCCACAAGAGCCAAAACAATCTTGAGAAAGAAGTTGAAAGTTGGAGTATTCACACTTCCCAATTTCAAAAATTATTACAAAGCTACCATAATGAATACAGCGTGGTACTGTCATAAAAAATAGACATACAGACCAATGGAATAGAATTGAGAGTCCAGAAATCAACCTACATATTTACAGTCAATTGATTTTTGATGAGTGAAAAGACAATTCAATGGGGAAAGAACAGTGTTGTCCACAAATGGTATTGAAACAACTGGATTTTCACACGCAGAGAAGTTGGACCCCTTGCTTACAGTACTTAAAAAAATGAACGCAAAATAGATCCAACAGTTAAATATGAGGCAAAACTATACAACTCTTACAAGAAAACACATGGGAATAAAACTGTTATTTTTTTTGTGTGTGTGAGGAAGACCAGCCCTGAGCTAACATCAAATGCCAATCCTCCTCTTTTTTGCTGAGGAAGACTGGCCCTGGGCTAACATCCATGCCCATCTTCCTCTACTTTATGTGGGACGCCGCCACAGCATGGCTTAACAAGCAGTGCGTCGGTGCCCGCCCGGGATCCGAACTAGCGAACCCTGGGCTGCCGCAGCAGAGCACGCGCACTTAACCGCTTGCGCCACTGGGCCGGCCCTAGGAATAAAACTTTTGACCTTGAGTTAGGTGATGATTTCTTAGATAGGACACCAAAAACACACGAATAAAAAATAAATAAATTGGACTTCATCAAAATTAAAAATTTGTGTGTATCAAAAGGCAGTATCAAGAAAGTGAGAAGACAGCCTGCTGAATGGGACACAATACCAGCTCACCATATATATAACAAGCTACTGGCAAATAGAAGATAGAGTGAATGCTTACAACTCAATAATAAAGAAACTAATAACCCAATTTAAAAATGGGGAAAGGAGCTGAGCAGACATTTCTCCAAAGAAGATATACAAGTGGCCAATAAAGACATGAAAAACGCTCAACATCATTATCCAGGAAGAAAATGCAATCAAAACCACAATCAATAAGTATCATTTCCCATCCACTAGGATGATTGTAAATTAAAAATGTAGATATTAAGACGTGTTGTCAAGGATAGGTAGAAACTGGGATCCTCATACATTTTTGGCAGGAATAAAGATGGAAAATAGTCCAGCAATTCTTCAAAATTTAGAGAGTTTTCATATGACCCAGCAGTTCCACTCTAGGTGTGTACACAACAGACATGAAAACATGAAAGCTTGTACGTGAATGTTCATAGCATCATTATTATAATAGCTAAAAGGTGGAGACAACTCTAATGTCCCTCAACCGATGAATGGATCAATAAAATACAGTATATCTATGCAACGGAAAATCACTTGGCACAAAACAGAAAGAATTACTGATACACTACAAAGAAGGATGAACCTCAAAACATGACATATTAAAGGAGCCATCACAAAAGAACACACATTGTACTATTCTGTGTGTATAAGAGGTCTAAAATAGACAGATCGAGAGAGAGAAAAAGTAGAGGAGTGGTTGTCTAGGGCTGTGGGGATGGGGGAAGGGGCAGTGACTGCTAATGGGTCCAGGGTTTCATTCTGAGGTGATGAAAATGTTCCACTGTTGTGGTGATGGTTGCCCAACTCTGTGATTATACTACAAGCCATTGATTTGTACACTTTAAATGGGTGGGTTACATGGCATGTGAGCAATATCTCAATACAGCTGTTTTAAGAAAATACAGAGAAAGATAATTTGTTTCAACTTGGAGATGTGTCTTTGTCCCAGGAGCAGCCGGACTAGGCACTTGCTATAGCACCAAGCCCCACCCCATCCAAACGATATGGGTCACAACCCCACAAAACCCACCCTCACAAAGCCCACCCCCAGGGAAATGGGGAAAGACGTCCTCAGAAGGAATGGATGGAGGGGTTGGCCACTGGAGGAGGGGGTGCAGACTTGCTCCAGCCAGCAGCATGGGCGCGAGCAACCCTAACCCTAACCTTCACACTGATGAAATTTTACCTTGAATTTACGCCTTGATCTTCCCAACGTGAAGCACGTACAGCTTAGAGTGTCTCTCTTGGCAGGAGGGTAGCTGGCAGAGGACAGAGTGGAAATTTTATCTTTTGATTTTCAAAGCAGCTATTCCACGTGGGAAATACATCAAAGGGGAGAAAACATGAATGTACACGGGGATATCTTCACTACAATTCAATTGGACCAAGACACTGAGGTTTGCTTAGACAACTTGCCCAGAACAGGGCTGGAGATGGGATTTTAAAAAATAGGACTTGGAATTAATGAGTAATATTGGGAGTGATTCACTGGGTACGATATTCAGGAACTCATCAATTTGAACAGAAATCCTCCCAAAAGACTAGTGAAAGTGCCCAAGGTCAACGATGAACTCTGGCGATAGGTAAGGAGCAGGACCTGCGCAGGGAGCATGTAAAGGAGAGCTTTCCATGACACACAAGGTGTGAAGGAGTTTCACTGGAATCATCCATCTGTGAGCTGGGCCCCTCTCATTTTTATATTTACTAGCTTATGACTGTTAAGCGGTAACAACACCATTTGTGACCCCTCCTTCATGGCTTCAGGAACATTTGGTAGCTTAAGGCATCACTCTCAGAGCTGCAAGAACTTCTGGAAACCACTTAGGACCTCCACACTAGCCCTATTTTACAGATGAGGAAACTGACGCCCAGGGAGGGTTCAAGGACACACTGGGAGTGTCTCTGACTTCTGGTCCAGGGCCCTCTCTCATTGGGGAGCCACGAAGAACTCTCCTCTCTATGCCAGAAATGGGCTGATCCTTAGGACATTTTCAAAGAAAGCTGCCTTTTTTTTAATTTTTAAAAAATTTTCCCCCAAAGCCCCAGCAGATAGTTGTATGTCATTGCTGCACATCCCTCTAGTTGTTGTATGTGGGACGCGGCCTCAGCATGGTCCGAGAAGCGGTGCGTCGGGCCGTGCCCGGGATCCGAACCCAAGCCGCCAGTAGAGGAGCGTGCGCACTCAAGCGCTGAGCCACGGGGCCGGCCCTATAGGATCATTTATTTCTTTCCCTGACACAGAAACAAAACAGGCTACTGGACAAGAGAAAACTCTACGGCCAGTTGCCATTTTCAGTTCATCCCCACAGAGATTGGAACAAATTGACTGGAGTCCTGACCCCTCCATCCACATAGTCGACCCACAATAAATGTATCAGCTCATCATGAATGAGCATCAATGAGCCGAAACACATTTGTCTCCTCAGCCAAGTAGCATCAACCTTCGCAACAGGTGTGCTCCTGCCACCAGGTCCTGTCTCTCCCACAGGTGCCCAGACAGCAGGCTGGCACAGTGGGCGGGACGGTGCTGCCTCTGGGGACTGGCACCAGCTCTCTCACCTGCAGGCTGGCGGGGTCAGGACCCGTCTCCCTCACTGAGGCGATGGAGGTCTTCAGCTGTCCCTGCACACACGAACAAGCAGGCCTCCGTGACAAAGGCCTGGGACACAGAGCAAAGGGTTCACCGTCCCCCTGCGTGCAGCCCGGAGACGGAACCAAAGGCGGGTCTCTCTCAGGCTCGGAGGCCAGTCTCTCCGGGAGCCGCAGCCTCTTCTGAAACCTCTCCCCGTGCACTGGCTGTACCGAGACGCGGGGCTGGGAGTTCTGGGGAGACAGGAATCCTCACACGCTGTCCTCCACCCCACAGCACCCACGACCCGGCCCCACACGGGATCCAGGGCCTCTTCCAACGCCCCACCGGATGTGGGGGACCCAGAGCAGTTGGCGGAGTGGGGACCCTCGGGACCAGCCCTGTGGCAGCTGTTGGTGTTGTGCGTGCGCGCGGCAGAGCCGGGTCACGTGCACGCGCTGTGCGTGGGCCCGAGCGCGCGCCTGGCTGGGGACATGAGGCCCGGCTGCCCCACGCGGGTCCACCCGCGACCGCCCATTGGACGGAGGCTTGTGCACCCCGAGCGCGTCCCCACCACCCCCATGCCGGGGAGAGCCCGAGCCGCAACCACACTGAGCTGGCTGATGCAGTTCCAGGAGCAGGCTCTCAGGTGACAGTTGGGAAACTGAGGCCAGGAGAGACAGGGACTGGCCCGGGACCATGAGATGGGCAGAGTCCAGAGGAGAAGAAACAAAGGCTCCTCCTGTTTGGATCACACCTGCTTCTGTGTTTTCATTCACTCACCCATTCACTCATGGTTTCGTTTACTCTCTCATTCCTTCAATCACTCATTCAGTCATTCTCTCATTCATTCCTACTCTCATTCATTCAGTCATTACTCATTCATTCACTCATTCGTTCATTCTCTGGTTCATTTATTCAATCATTCAGCCAACATCCTCCAGTCCCTGCTGTGTGCCAAGCACTGTGACTTCACCAGGGAGCACACCCTGATGTGGTCCCTGCTCACGTGGAGCTCACGTCCACTGTGTGACATAAAAGAGGGCAGTCCCTGGGGGTATCAGGGGTGATGAGCACCAGAAATCCACACCTGAAAATAGAGGCCAGTCATGCCGAGAAAAGTTCAGAGAAAACCCATGTTGGGCACTGCCGTCTTGCATGATCCTTGACCCCATGCCCCAGCAGAAGAGCTGGGGACCACATTTCCCAACGGTTGAAGGCGAAGGTGGGTGCTGAGGGCAGCCAATGGCTCAGGGAGACCTAAGGATGAATGCCCCGTGGGGGCTGAGGATCTCTGGGCACTGACTGGGGAGGCAGGTGGCGCAGGAGGGAAATGGGGCTCCTGGGCCAGGCTGCCAAAAGGCAGGGTGAGCGGCACTCAGAGCCACCACCTGGGCTCCCGTGTGTGTCTTTGCCTCCGTGCCTCTCCATGGTGAGAAAAGCTCAAACCCTCTACACCACCCTCGCCCCTCCCTGCCCCATCCAGAGTGGTGAGAGCTCCAGGAGAGGAGAGTGAGGGGCAGGGGGAGCCGTGACCACCCCTTTTCCCTTCCCCACCAAGTAGAAAAATCTGCTCTGGCTCAACCTTGGGCATTGGTTCCCCTGGTTCCCAAGAAACATCTTTCTCCCTCAGACCTCAGTCCTGACCCAGGAGAGAGATGGGAAGTGCCAACTCTGCACCTCCTTCCTCCATGGGGGTCTCCAAATCCCCAAGAGGTGTTACCCATGCCACTGCCCTCAGCCCAGAGCACTCATCCAAGATGGAGAGGTGTGCAGAACTCTATTCCTGAAGATTCAGAGGGTCCAGAGCCCCCTAAGCACCAGCATTCTCCCCCTCCCACCAACCCCAGGCCACAGACCCCTAGAGGGAAGGGAGGTAGCCAGGTGACCCAGAGCCGCCCACTGTGACCTCCCACCACCAGTCAGCATGGCCTCAGAGACCAGTGTGGTGTCCAGAAGATGATGCACGCTCTGGCGGGGCCTGGCCCTTTGTGGTGACAGAGGAGGCCATGGAGGTCAGGAGAGAAGGCTCTGGGGAGATAGGAAGGGCCAGGCCCCTACCCCATGCCAAGGCACCATTTGCCTGATCATCGAATATGAACCTGTTCACCCACCACCAACCCCTCCTGGCGGTATTTCCCAGGAAGACATTTAGGAGTCTCACAGCTACCCTGGGCCACCTCTCTGAGCCTCTGGATCTGAAGGTGGGGACAACTAGGGCCCTTGCCGGCCCCAGCTAAGAGAGGGAACCTTGAGGAGCTCCTATATGATAGCAGAGCACTCTAGCCCTGGGACTGAGGAATTTTTGATGCCACTCTCTGAGTGAACACTGGGCAGGGGTAGGAAGAAAGTACTCCCAATATATCTGTGCCCACTGTAAGCCAGGGCAGGGAGCAGCCAGTCACTGCTGTCACATCCATTGAGAAATGGAGTTGGTGATTGGCTTAGTGAGAGGAGCCTGGGGGAGGATGATGGAGTCTCCCAGCAGTGGAAAGACATGAGCTTTGGCCTTTCAGGTTCCTGGATACTGTGCTGAGGGAGGGGCAGCAGCCCTCCATTCACAGAGGCCTCCTGGGAGGGGAGAAACCAGGGTGGTGGACGGTGGTCGGCCCAGCAGAGGGCAGGCTTGGGAAGAGTGGCGGGGCTGTCCTGAGGGGAGTGGAGCCCTGCTGAAGGAAAGACCTTTCCCTACCTCTCAGAGCTCATCTGGCTCTTTTCTTTCTTTCATTTTCAAATTAGAGGCAGCATAAGGACAAGCTTACCTGTCTCTCATCCCCTTTCCATACATTCAGCTTTGATGTCCACCCCTCCTATGACGCCTGCTCTCTTGGGAAGGTAAAGGCAGGAGCTGGTGGCTGAGGCAGCCTCTGGCCTTGAGGCTGGTGGCACCAGGAGCGGCTGGATGGGAGGTAGGAGCCTGAGGCCTGGCCCCTGGCGTCTGTGGGCAGCCTGGTGGTGAGGGAGTTTGTTACTCTTGCTTCAAGGAAGTGGGAGGCTGTGAGAGTCAGGAGTGCAAGGTGGACCTTGCCCTGGGGGCAGGACAGTGTTCTGTGCACGGCAAACGTGTATTCATACACACACGTGTAAGTGTGAGCATGTGCTGTGTCATCCACAATATTGTGTGTGCGAGCACATGTGTGCAGAGCCCAAATCCTAGCTGAGGGACTGGCTCATCCAGTATTTTGAGGCCTCGGTAGCATTCTTATCCAGGGGCCACATGTGGAGCTGATGGGGGTGAGGCTGCCTTGCATGCAGGACTGCCCCAGCATACTTGACTCTGTAAATCTGCTCTGTGGAGGGGGCAGAGGTGTCTCCAGCAGGGGCTCTGTTGTGCACT